>NC_022016.1:70890688-70891998 GCF_000317375.1 Microtus ochrogaster
CCCTATATTCAGGTTCTGCCAGGCCCTTAGGAGATTTGGCGAAACTCCAAATCTGTGGGTGGGTGGTAGCAAAAACTCAGTTGGGGCTAAGTCCTGCATGACAGGATCAGAAGTGGGCTTGAGCAAAACAGTGAAGGAAATATGGACAAGGTTTTTGTTGGATGTAATATAACCAGTTTTTAATCTTAGAGGATTTGTTCAGACAGGATCTGAGCAGCCACTGTTAAAATCTGAGAGATCATGTAAGAGAGAATCAAAACATTTTAAACAGTACAATACAAAGGCCCCAGTAGGGTATACGTGGGGATAATGAAAGAAAAAAGGAAATGATGAGAAGATTCAGGAAGGTGCAGACTGCACCAAGACTTCTGTTCTGGGAGATCTGACAGAGGAGAAAGTAGGGAAAATAATGCCACCAAGAGGCTAGTGATGCTGGGTTCGATTTCAACTATCGAGCTTGCATGGTCAGAGTCTTCTCTGTGTGGAAATGTCCAGTTAAGATGGGCGTGACAATCAGAAGAGAGAATATTCAGGGAACATGGAAGGAATATTTACTTTATTTTGCTCAGACCCTAATTGATACGCCCAGATTTTTATTAGTATTTTGTGAATTACTGGAACCCACGGGCTTTTCTTCTTAATGGTAAATCTGCACAATCTGAGGTCATAAAGTCAAATTGACCATGGAAATGTTTCTTACACGTTTTCCCAAGATCAGTTGCCTCTACGTTCTCCAAATATTCATCAGGATTTTTTTTTTAATTTATCATCTATTTTAAAGATTTACTTTAAATTCATTCTTTTTTATATGTAAATATGTATCTGCAAGAATGTATGTACATGCATGTGGTGTGCATCTCTGTGTGTATATGGAAGCCAGGAGAGGGTTTTGGATCCATCAGAACTAGAGTTCCAGACATTTTCAGGTTGCTCAGCTTGTTATATGGGTGGTAGGATATGAACTGTGGCCCAAATGATTGTTCAGCAAGTTCAAATCATTGAGCTGTTTGCACAGCCCTCTTCAGAGGTCTAGCCACTCCTGTTTACAAGTACATTATCTTCATGACTTTAGCTTGCTAGAAATTCAAGTGTACGTGTCTTTAAGGAGATGTGTATATCTGGATCTGAACTTCTTCTTCTTTTTTTTTTTTTTTACTTGTTTGGGTTTTTTTTTTTAATTGAGAAAAGGAAAAAAGTTTCCAGCCTCCCATTTCCCTCCCCCTCCTCCCACCCTTCTCCCCCTCCCTCTCCAGTCCAAAGAGCAGTCAGGGTTCCCTGCCCTGTGGAAAGTCCAAGGTCCTCCCCCCTCC
>NC_022016.1:70893213-70905453 GCF_000317375.1 Microtus ochrogaster
CTCCCAAGGTCCCAATGGATCTGAACTTCTTAACCTGTGTGCCACAACCCCACATGGGGCTCTGTGATTGAATATGGAGCTTGTGAAAAAGCTTGGCAACAGGAAGAGGTTTCTGAATATACAGTGGCTGAAAATTGAAAATCAAAATCATAAGAAATCCATGGTATTTGAACATCACTCACCTTTGTTGCATCATGTGATTTCACGGTAGCCTTGGTTCTGAACATGCAGGTGTATCTTGTAATACTATGACCTCTGTCCTCATACCAACCAATGCTAACAAATATGCCTGAAATGCCTTGGTGAAGATTCTAGACTACTGTATGGTCGGATTTTCAGTGTATTTATTGTAGCTAAAAAATTATCTTTGTTTTTTAAATAGAAATACAATGGTTTAATTAGAGAAAAATAAAGTCTTAATATTTTCTTACCATCATTCTTCAGTTTGTAAGTATTGAATTGGTTTCTCATTGGATTGCATTGTGTTGGAAAGAGTGATTTAGAAGAAACTGCTGTGTGAATTGATGATTGGAGTTTCATTTAAAAAATCATTAAATGAATTGATTAGGACAGAATCTCCAACAATTTCTGAAATGGCCCTAAACATTCTTCTGCCATTTAATACTGCATGTTTATGCAAAGTAGCATTCTCAGAATTCATGATAATAAAATCAAAGTGTCAATTAACTTTAAAACATTGAAGTTGCTCTATGTCCTGGAGCATTGAATAATCAGCCAAGATCACGTGGCCTTCTGTGATGGTCTGAATGAAAATGGCCCCTTTAGACTCACAGGAAGTGGCACTATTCGGATATGTGGCCTTGTTGGAATAGTGTGGCTTTGTTGGAGGAAGTGTGTCACTGGAGTGGGCTTTGAGGTGTCAGATGCTCAAGCCCTGCCTTGTGTCACTCTCTCTTCCTGCTGCCTGGTGACCCAGAAGAACCCTCAGCTACCTCTCCAGCACCATGTCTGCTGGCATGCCACCATGCTTCCTGCCATGATGATAATGGATGATAATAGACTAGATGATGAACTGCAAGTCAGCCTAATTAAATGTTTTCCTGCCATGGTCATGGTGTCTCTTTGCAGCAGTAGAAACCCTAACTAAGACATCTTCTTTATCAGCAGGCAACGAAATCTGCTGATGTCATAACTGAGGAGTTAGGGTCATGGGCCTGAGAGACTATCTGTTTCGAATCTCAGTTTTGGCTTGTTCCCTTGACCATCATAGGTAAATTGCTTAACCTATCTGAGTACTACAGTAGTTGATAAAATGCCTATGTAAATAAAGAGTACTTATTTTTTTTATCAAGTTTTAGGTGAGTTTTCATGATTTTTCTGGTTCAAAATATAATATAGTCTCTATCTACTTTCTGGTATGGGGTATGGTGGGATAGACTTGCTGAGCATATAACCGGGAATTAGGAACATTGAGTTGGAGTGTAAGAATTGCCCCCATGTAGCTGTCATTTTTAAGTGTGTGACCTTTCTAGACCACAGTTTTCTCACACACTGATTTTAGTGGTGTGTTCCAGTCACACAATGTCTAGGATTCACTTTTAGCATACTGCACGAAAAGATAGATGGGGCTTACTCTCCCCTCATAATGAGAAAGTTGTAAAGAAAATGACTGTCCTGTGACATTTCCCCTCTTCACGTTGACTCTTATTTTTTAACCACAAACATTGTTTTTATTCAATAAATTATAAAGGAGTAAGGCAATATCATTGCCTAAGTCTGTGTAAGCCAAGAACATCTGGATGGAAATTGGGCAGCCACTCATGTACTGTACTAGCATACCTGTCATGTAACCCTCTGGACTCGCAGATGCAAAGGGGGAGGTTTCAGCACACATCTGTGGAGGTGCATCGTTCTCTAGAGCGCGTAGAAGGGACATCTGGGGAGTAGTAAGCTTTCCACTCTACTTACCTATACATTGAGAGAATGCTAGCAGACTGAGGTCACATTAAGAAATACAAACATTGACGGACTCCAGTTTAAAATTTCAGTGTAAAACCTTGTTCTGGTTTTGGAGGGTCTTTCACTCTGTTTCCAACTGGAGTCAACATGACCACATCTGAGTAGGCATTTATCATACTTCGACTGGGGAGGCTGGAACCTTCCAGCCCCCCACCCCCACTCAGCCCATTTTGTTGTACCTGCCCTAGATGAGGGAGCAGCTATGGTGACTAATTTACAGTCAATGAAAAATTAAAATTTATGACATGTTACCAAAATCCCTTCAAAGACAAGAGCTACTTACAGCCTTAGGCAGAAAAATCTCTCTGCAGTGAATGACTGTGACCGCGGAGATTGATGGCTGCTTGAGGAGCCATGAGTGACAGGTGAGCCTTAAACAGAACATTTATCACCATGCCCCAAGGCTCAGGGGACATCGCAGAAGAGAGGGCAGAAGGAAAGAGCAAGAAGAGGGAGAAGATTTGTGAACTGTTACCTTCTCAGTATGACACAGCCAGTACAATCATGTTCTCACAAGGGCCTTGGTGGCCTGCATAAGACTGGACATTTCCATAGCCATTCATGGACTGGGGAGAGTCTCAGGGGGCCCCGCCTTTCCTTTCTGGACTGTGGTTTACTGGATTCCGAGGGAGGGGAAGGCACTGTTTTTAGCTCTGTACCCACTGATGAGCTCACCAGACTCTAATACATTCCAAACCAATGGTTATATAGATGGTCCTGGTTAAATTCAGTGGGTCACATCGCAAAACACAAAGATATAAATGTGGGGGAAGGATCACAGGGAGAGAGGATAATAGGTGTGGGAGGGTGTTCTAGAGGGTGTGGTGAGTAACCAGAGTGTATCATATCCATGTGTGAAATTGTCATAAAAAAGAGATTTCATTAATGATGAAAAAAAAGTCAAACCAAGTCCTGGCTCCATTCTAATTCAGCTCCATCCCTCTGGAGCCTGAGATTCCCATGCTTTGGCTGCTTTAAGGAACTCACCATAAGCATCCTCTAGGGAGGGTCTGAATCAGGTGGGCAAGAAAAAAAAAAAACAAAGACAGGACCTAACAGAAGCAGAAAGTAGAGACTTATGAGCCAAAGATATTTTTCTTCAAGAATCCAGGCTCAATATTCATTTCTATTCTTCTGTTATTGTCTTAGTGCATCTGAGAGGCAAGTGCCTCTAACCTTTAGTAGGGAACTGTAGGGAAGCTTTGTGATTTGGGAGGGAGGACAGAGAGGCAAAGTTGGGGGTCAGGGAGCCCGTTCCTTTAGGGCTTTGTAACAAGTGCATAAAGCTACACTTGGTTAGGAATGTGTCTCTTTGATTGATCTCTCATTTTCACAGCTTCTACCTAATAACAATCAAGTTATTTTATTTTATGGAGTAGAAATATTCTTGAAAAATTGGCTATGATTAGATTTTCTAAAAGCAAATACCACTTTCCCCTCTTTACACCAATTATAAAATTGTAGAGGTATTCAGTGTGAAAAATATTGGCCCACAATATAATGAGATCATTGCTGAGATTAGATTTTAGAATGTTTTATAAAATCCCGTATTTAAATTTTAAAATGGCAATTTTAGGTGGGTATTTATAACCTGAATTACTAACATAAAATCTTCAAGAAAAGTCTTTAAAATTTGCTTGGAAAATTATTTATTTTGAAGTCTCACAGACAAGAATCTGCTAAGAATAAGGACACAGTTTTAGGCTGACAGCAATGCTAGCGAAGGTAGGAATAAAAGACCAATCACAGGTTGTCCTAGTGTGGGAGACATCACCCAAACGTCAATAGGAGCATTTTAATAAGGTGTAGTGACACAGCATGTCTCTCTGTATCCCCATCTTCCACTGTTTTCTGAACTCCGAAGCTTTAAGAGTACTCCTTCCATAACACACAGGTCCATAGAACATAGGATGGTGTGGTTTTGTTGGTCTCCCTCCTCTTTTGTGGATACCCTGAGGACAGAACGGGCCTGCTATGTTCACTGCTGTTCCCCAGCATGCAAAAGAAGGACAGATGTTCAGAAGAACCTTGATAATGTATGTTGCATGAGCAAAAATATGACTGTCCAGGGCATCTCCTCTATGAACCATATGCTAAATGAATGTCATTTATCACACAGCCCTTTCATAGCATACATTTAATTTATTTAATTTGCTTTTTTTTTTTTTGAGACAGGGTCTTTCTGTGTAACCCTGGCTATCCTGGAACTCATTCCGTAGACCAGCCTGGCCTTGAACTCACAGAGATTCTCCTGCCTCTGCCTCCCTAGTGCTGGAATTAAAGGTATCCTTCACCTCCAACCCGACATTTAAATATTTTATACAAAATCTGTATAATATACAAACAACCATTTTATTTCATTTACAAAATATTCGTTTCATTTTTGTTGATATACTTGTGTGTATGTATGTGTGTGCATGCTTATGTGTACGCATGTGCACATGAGTGGTCATGCCTGTGGTATTCAGAAGATGACATCGGATCCCCGGGGCTGAAGTTACAGGCAGTGTGAGCTACTGATGGGTGCTGGGAACTCCACTGATGCTCTGCTAGAGCAGGACGTGCTCTGGATGCCTGAGTCATCTCTCCAACCCGAATCAACGTTTAAAGCGTTCAACTGATTTACTTACCATCTTGAGCAAACACTTTTTTTCTAATTCTAAAATATCTGCGCCACCCCAAAGAATACTGGCAGCCATTAAACAGTTACTTCCCACATCTCCCTAACCTAGAACCTGACAACCACATAGCCATAGATTTACCTGCTCTGGGGAATCTCTGTAATATTACTGACTGTCGTGTGTCTTTTGTGCCCGGCTTCCTTCAGCGAGGATAACCTTTTCCAGGTTTATGGGTCCTGTGCTATGACTAAGACCCCCAGGCCCTCTGAGGTTTAGTAACTGCACGATGCAGCACATTTCCTAGGGTATCTGCACTGAACATCTGGGCTGTGTCCACTGGCTGGCTCTTGTGAGCCGTACTTTTGTGAGCAGTTGTGCAAGTGTGCACTTATGTCATCTTTTCTCATCTGGCCCCTCCTCCCAGAACTGTGAACGGAGAACAAAGATGAACTTCTCTTATTCATTGACATATTCCTCACCAAACTCAGCATGGAAAAAGATCTCACTGATGAATAGCTGAGAACAAAATGTTCAAGTCTCCTGGTATTCTAATTAAAATCAATGACTGGAAGTTCCCGAGCAACACAGAACCAAAAGCTGTAAAAATGGAATGATTGCTACAGATGCGAACGAGCAGCAGGATCTTAGGGAAGCTGGTGCAGGGTGGTGGTGAGAGGGTGGAGGACTCTGGGAGGGAAGGAGTGAGCGAGGGAGGCGACAGTGGAGGCAGAGTGTGGGGCAGTGGGCATGAAGCCAGTGAGGAAGTTAGAGGCCTCCAGTGAAGGACAGGGTTGCCACAAGGCACTCTCTGCCTCCAGGAGATAGCTTTTTATTTTTATTTTATTTTATTTCATCTTATTGTATTTCATTTTCAAACATCAAAGTTTACTTCTGAAAAAGAATTTGGTATTTGTGGGGGGGATCCTGAAGGTACTCCCAAGGTTTTCAGAATTGATTTTGACTTTTATTTTTTTCTTTATTATTATTATTATTGATTTTGACTTTTAGAAATCAACTTTTAAAATATAGAATTGTCCTCAGATATTACTGTTTTTTACTGACATATATTTTAGTGTTAGTGGTAATAAGATACGCATAGCATACGTACATCTTATTAGTGATTTATTTTGTTTTTTGTGTGTATGTGGTGTATGTGTACTTATTAGTGTAGGTACATGCATGAGTGTATATAGATCCATGTGTACATGTATGTACACATATGTATTTGTAGGCCTGAGGTTAATATCAGGTGTCGTCCCTCAATTGCTTTCCATTTTTATTTTTAAAAATTAAAATATAATTTCATTATTTTCCCTTTTCCTTTTGTCTCTCCAACCTCTCCTGTGTACTTGTCCTTTCTCTCCCTTGAATCCATAACTTGTTATTGTTTTACACACACACACACACACACACACACACACACACACACACACACAGAGGGGGGGTGTATATACCTAAATACATAAATACAACCCAAGGAATCCATTCAGTGTTATTTGTATGTATGTGATTTCAGGGCTGACTACTTAGTATTGGAAACCCAATTAGGATGCTCAACCTTGAGGAAGACGATTTCTTCTGTTCTCAGCATTTCTTAGTTTCCTGTAGTTCTTGTCTGGGGGTGGGTCCCTTTGAGAGTTCCCTCTTCTACATGTCTATGTTAGGATGCCTGAAATTGTACTTGTTCAGGTCTTGTTTGGGTACCCAGACCATTGAAGTATCCCTGGTGAAGCTTTCCTGACATTTCTAGGAGACACAATCTCACAGCCATATTCCTGGTCCAATGCCTCATACAGTCTTAGCAATGCTCCCAGAGCCTTAGGTGCCGAGGTTGAATTATAAATCTGTCAATTGGGGTTGGGTACCCCACATTCAGTTGCTCCTTGAATTTTGACTGGTTGTAGTTTTCTGTAATGACCTCCATCCATTGCAAAGAGACATTTCTTTGATGATGGGTGAGAGCTATCCTAAATCTGTGGATGTAGGATAAATATTCATATTATTATTAGAAATTATGCTGGTTTAGTGAAGCGGAGGCAGTAGATTCTCCTCTAATATCCATTACGTCACTAGCTCCTGGCAGTTGGCCAGGTTTCCAGTACCGGGCATAATTTCTCTTCTGTTGGTCAAACCTTAACTCCAGTTAAACAGCTATTGGTTGCTACCAAGAAATGAGCGCTGCTATTGCACCCTTGGTTATTGTGCCATGCTGGGCATTGTTGTGGTTAATAGGCATTGAAGCTGGGTAGGGCTATTGCTTGCTTCCCACCTTTGTCAGCTTGAGTTCCTTCTGTTCCTATGAAAGTCTGTCTTCAGGGAAGGGCTTTCAGGACATATGCAGCTGGGATAATCAGGGGGTCTCGTGTCCAAAGTGCAGTGACAGGGACTTCTAGGAGGCAACAGAGAGCAATAGCAATAGCCTATATTGTGTTGGGAGCCTCTTGCACTCCCCCGACCAACAACTCAAAATGAGATTTCTCATGGCAATGAATTGTTGGCCCAAGTGGGGTAACTTCGTTTAAACTTTTTAAGTATATGTATGCACTTAGGTTCATATGCATCATATGTAATTTCAGTTAAATAAAAAAATATGATTTCTATGGCTTTTCCAGTCATCATTAATGTTATTTACCCCTCTTCTCTCCATTTTCTTCTGAACTGATCTACTTCCCCGTTCCCTAATTAAAGCCCAACACCTTCCCCATCAAATTACTGTAACCTGCTATTTCCTTTTCTAGGGATCCCCCCATCACTATGGTCACTTTTTTACTTTTCTGTTTTGTGTGGTTGCTCCAGGTTATATGCTCACATCTGCAGATTTAGAGCCAGGAACCAGATGAAGAACATATGGCATTTGTCTTTCCGGGTCTGGGTTACTTTACTCAGCCATTGGTTCCATCCATTTACCTGCAAATTTCATGATTTCATTTTCACCTTTATTTTATTTTATTTCCAATTATTTTTTATTTATTAAAGATTTCTGTCTCTTTCCCGCCACCGCCTCCCATTTCCCTTCCCCTCCTCCAACCAAGTCCCCCTCCCTCGTCAGCCCAAAGAGCAATCAGGGTTCCCTGCCCTTTGAGATTGGGCCTCTTATTGAATATAAAGCCGATGAGCCAATGGGTTTCAGAGATCTGCCTGTCTCTATCCCGTCCCTCGTGTTGGGGTTTGTGGTGGTTTGAATGAGAATGGGCCCCACAGGCTGAGCTGGTGAACTTTCTTGGAAGGGTTAGAAGGTGTGGCCTTGTGGGAAGAAACGTGTCACTGGGAATGAGCATTGAGGTTTTGAAAGCCTACTCCAAAACCAGTTGTTCCCCGCTCCGCGCCTCTCTCTCCCTGCTGCCTACACCTTAGCTACTGCTCCAGTACCATGTCTTTCTGCCTGCTGTCCTCCTCCCCATCATGATGATAACAGACTAATCCTCTGAAACTGTAAGCAAGCCCCTAGTAAGATGCCTTGGTTATAGTGTTTCTTCATAGCAATAGAATAGTAACTAAGACAAAGTTACAGTAGCCCTCTACAACTAAAAATCATTTCCACTGAATATCCTACTACTTCTTCATTTAAATCCAGCAAAAATATCTATTTTCATGCAAAAATAGTAACTTACATAGTGGCTTTTATGTTCTTTTTATTACAATGAATTTTCTCTGTATTACAGGGTGCTAATTCATTATTTGATCCTCTCCCAATCTGTTATTATACTGTCATTTTATAAGTGAAGAAACCAAGGTTAAGGGAACATAGTGATTTATTCAAGGTCACAGAGAGTGAGTGGAGCTGGGATGTCATTTTAGGGTTTTTATTGCTGTGAAGAGACACCATGTAATGGCAGCTCTTACAAAGATAACATTTACTTGGCGTGGCCTGCTTACAATTTCAGAGGTCCAGTCCATTGTCGTCATGACTGGGAGCATGGCGGTGTGCAGGCAGATGTGGTATTGGAGCTGAGAGTGTATGTACATCTTGCAGGCAACCTGAAGTTGACTGATAGTCACAGTGAGTGAAACTTGAGAAGAGACCTAAAAGTCTGCCCTGACCCTGCACCCCCTCTCCCCCACCATGGCACACTTTCTCCAACAAAGCAACACCTTCTAATAGTGCCACTCCCTTTTGCGGTCATTTCTTTCAAACCACCACAGATGTGAAGTCAGTTTCTGCACACAAATTCTTGCCCTCTGCCTCCTGCTCCCTCGGACTCACCTTGGATAACAATGGGCAGGCGAGTGCGTCACAGTAGCTAGGCCTTCTGGGAAAAGAGGAAGATGCTTCAAAACAATGTTCATTCTTCTAATTCAAAAACATCTTTGGAAGTTCACTATCTAATATGGCTTTCCCTTTTCCCCAATTTAGAGACTGTCTTAGTTTTTAATTTATTTCTCCTAACATTTTTAACACGCATGTTTTCGCTACCTCATTCAGTAAGTGCTAAGGTGTGGGAGCCAAATCTGGGTTTGCATTCTGGATTTGGATTAGTTGGGTGACCTTGGAGGAGTCACTTAACCTTTCTGACCTTCAGTGGCCCCAGATGTAAAATGGTGTTTAGAAGAGTACCTATCTCACTCTGTCCTAATGAGAAGCAATTGAGGCAATGCATCAAAATTGCTTAGCATGCCTCCATCAGCGACTGCAAACACTGAACGGCAGATGTTATTATCCAAAAATATTAACAAATGAGAAGTTCATCCAGCTGAGCCAGTGCTCATTGAAGGGCCGAGTTCTTGCAGCTGAGATCTAGGCAAAGCTGCCAGAGTTTGAAGTCAGGTAGGGATGAGTGCCAGTCTCTTTGTCCGTCGCTTGCGGTTAGAATGGACTTCGTCTGTGCCTTGCAAAATGCCCAACTCACAGGTGGCTCGTGAAGAAATCGGAAAAGCTCTTGAAACAAATGCTCAGTAAGTGTAAACTACTGCTCCTAGAATAAATATTAGTGTTAAAAATTCTGACTAGTTGCTCAGAGAGGCGCTAGAAGTGAATGCTCACTCAATATTGAACAGGTCCTTTTGTGATAACCTTCCAACACTGTAGTAGAATCCGAGTTTTGATTAATAAATATCTTAAGGTTTAGACCCCCAAATGCTGTTTGTGGTTTGAGGATATCTGCCCCTGTGTCTTTGGTCTTTATTATGGCCCAAAGTTTTACATCCAGGCAAAGAGCCATGTTTCGAGCACTGATTCCATGTCTGTGCTGGTTACTGTGGGAACTGCCAAGATGAACGGACTGATTATCAGCTTCCTTTCCAGTCCACGTTCTTGGGTGTTAGATTGTCATCTGTTTCTGGGGCTTTAAACACATTTAATTGCTGATAACTACGTTTTTCTCTTTAGTTCTTACATCTTCCTGACCTTTAGACTCCTCAGCATCTGCCCGTTTTTTTCATGTTTATTTAGATGTGAAGCCTCTCTCAGGTAATTTGACCAGAACAAAACTCTTGACCCTCCCAATATTGTTCCATGTACCTGCCCTTGTCCAGTGCATACTACTTCAGCAAAGAACACAGTACTTTATTCAGCAGTTGAGGCCAGAATTGGAGTACACCATGACCTCTGTCCCATCCTCATTCACGGTATCAATTCACACCATAAGCTTCAACTTCTAGATCTAGTCCGATTCCAATCATTTCCACCAGTCACCTGCCTAGTACCACCCAACTTAACAGTCAGTCTCTTGCCTGGCCTAGTGCTTCCTAGTTTATCACCCTGTTCTAGTTCTTGCTCCAGGTTTATGCCTCTAACACAACTCTAGGGCCCCCATCCTCAGAGACTATAGCGTAAGGAATTTTCAGTCAATCCTCCACTGAGCAGGCTTGCCAATTTTAAGCAATGTTAATCCTTGCTCTTCTTAGAGCTCTCTTGGTCTCCCTTTAAAACAATTCATACATGAATAAGAAATATTTAGATCATACTTATCACCATCCCCTAACACTCCTCCTGGACCCCCACTCATCTTTGAGACTAATACCTAAAACTCTACCAGATGCCTTGGGTCTGGCTCACACCCCTAACTTACTTAATTCCTGCCCTCCTTTCATTGCCCCCAGCCAGCAACCTTTGCCTTTTCTCTATCAACCCAAGTCCTTTCTTTGACTATGCTGGTCTCTATCTGAGATGCTCCTCCCTCAAGCATCTGCATGGTGAATGCTCTCATTTTGGTCAAATAGATGCTGGAATATCCCTCTCAGAGGCAGACTTACTGACTGTGTATGGTTTAGCCAGTGTGCTGGTGCCTTATGTATCTGAATTATTTTTTTCTTTATAATACTAATTCTATCTTACATTGTTTACTTACCTGTCTGCTTAACTGTTCTGTTTCTCTTTCCTAAGCTCTTACTCTTCACAAGGGCGGGGGATTTTATCCATTTGATTCATTGCCATACTCCCTACATGCACTACTGTATAGCGAGCTCTTGATAACTATTACAGCCAAATGAATAGACTATACAATTCAACCATTGGTTCATGGATTCTTCACTGAGCTAGCACTCACTAATAAATTGATATGTTCAGGCATCCTCCAAACATGATCTTGTTTTAACCCATTTGACTGTGTTCCTCAGCTTTCCAAGTTCATAGAGGCTCGTGGTGAAGAAGACTCTGAGCTGCAGAGGTGTGGCTTATCAAAGATGGTTATCCAAGTCTGGCAGGTTCCACCAATCAGAAACTTCCCACTTTAATAAGTAATTACTTATTTTACCCAGTAGCTAGCTAGCCAATGGTTAATTATGACAGTTTACAAAGTTTAAAAAGGGGGAAATGTATAAAGCATGACAACATATACAGTATATTTTGGAAATCATATTAGCTAGTTTTGTTGTAATAATAAATAGCCCCAGAGACTTATGACAAGAAATCATGATTTCTTGCTCCTATTACATGAAGGCTTTAGATTAGCAGGGGTTCATTTGAGTGTAACTCAGCTTGTTGACCTCATTATCCTTCAATTGCCATGGCTGGAACACCCCCATCTACCATATGTAGTGTTTCCAGTGGAGGCAGCAATGAGAGGAATCAGGCCAAACCATTCAAGCACATGCAGAATTCCTGGCCAAACATATTCCTAATATTTTATAGGCTATAGCATACCACACAATCAAATTCAAAGTCAATAAGGCAGGCAGCCGTAGTTCTTCAGCAGGATGCATAGACACATCACATGGCAACAGGTGAAAATATATAATTGAATTATAGAGGAGAACAGACTTAAAAAATAATTCTCAGTCTCTCACGGGAGAAAACACTTCAAACAATGGGGTTCATGGGGTGAAAATATAGAAGACTTTCCACACTGTCCCCAAGCCTCAGAGTGTGTCTTTATTTGGACAAATGTCGATCGATCATTTTTCTCCACCAACTGTGGGTGACTCCAGAGAGACTTAACTCATGCATTCTTTTATGTGAAGACTTTGTGACACTGAGGAGGGAAACTTGGGTCAACTTCATGAAAGACTGATGTGAAAACCAGCTGTTAAATTATTCGTTTAAAATTGGAACTATGCATTTTTCAGCAGTCAAAATATTTGGCATACTGTCTGGAAGATCTTTTTGTTTTGCGTCCTGGGAAGCTGAATTAAGCTTGGTGAAAAGGCATTAGAATAAAAGGAACCAAACACACACACACACACACACACACACACACACACA
>NC_022016.1:70905553-70953500 GCF_000317375.1 Microtus ochrogaster
AGAGAGAGAGAGAGAGAGAGAGAGAGAGAGAGAGAGAACAAGTTTTGGAGCTGTTTTTACAATTTGTTATTTTTATCTTTTCTTCTGAACTCTGCAAAATTACTCTTCAATTAATATTGTCCATAGAGGCATTATTGGATAGAATTTTATTTATTTAACCACACCCCCTCTAATTTCTCTGGGAACAAACCTTACATTACGTTTGTAGAATTTCATGCTTCCTCTGCTTGGCTGCACTCTATGACATATAGGAGTCACTATCTCCTCAAATGACTTTGTCTAATGATTGTTGATTGGTCCATGAATGGACATTCAATCTAAGCCTAACAAATAAGAGTTCCAACTTTATCGTTTTTCAATTAAGACTAGGAAAATGTACAAGCATTACTACAGCTCTGTAATAGAGATCGATGTCAGGGATGGTGATGCCTCCGAAAGTTCCCTTATTGTACAGGATTGTTTTGGCTATCCTGGGTTTTTTTTTTTGTTTTGTTTTTCCATATGAAGTTGATTGATGTTCTTTCAAGGTCTGTGAAGAATTAAGTTGGGGTTTTGATGGGGATTATATTGAATCTATAGGTTGCTTTTGATAGGATTGCCATTTTTATTATGTTGTCCTACCTGTCCAAGAGCATGGGAACCCATTCTCTTTCTATGGCTACCTTGCCAAGCCTAGATATAGTAGAAAGAGTCTTGGACCTTCCCCAAAGCAATGTGCCTTACCCTCTTTGAGGAGTGGATGGGGGGGGGGAGATGGTGTAGGGAATTAAAGGAGGAGGGGAGGGAGTGGGAACAGGGATCAGTATGTTAAATGAAAAGGGTATAGTTTGTATTCTTTTTTTAAAAAAATAAAATAAAACTAGGAAAATGTTATAATTCTCCATTATACAAAGGAAAGGCAGGGAAGGGTATGGGACTCAGCTTTCTCCATGTCTGTATTTTCTCTGATGACAATGAAGAACGCCTGAGTGAGAGGCAATCAAATTGAGATATTGAAAGAATCAGATGACATGGCCTGTGCCACCCATAAGTCCTTTTCAGGCCTCACATCTGATTGTTCCTGGTGTCCAGTCATTTCTGCCTTGAGTGTACTTGGTCATCAATCCCTTTCTTGGGTCCTGTGAATAATTAATCCCTTCCTCTTTAGACAAAGGTTGCTTGGGTTGCATTTCTGCTTATGGCAAACAAGTTATTCTTTGAAGCATGATGACCTTTAAAATACAGTTCGTAGACAAAAAAGGTCCTAAAGGGTGAACCCTGAGAGGACATAAAAATATATATCAAAGGTGGGTAGAGGAAGGGGGTCTGGGCTCAATAGTAAGATGAGATATATGAGGTCCACAGTAGAGATGGGGGCACCGGCCAGGGGCAGAGGAGGATTCTAAGAGGGAAGGCGTCAATGCATACACGTTATTGAGATAATCGGGCAGGGTGGAACCAAACACACACTGCACGGGTCTGCCAGAAGGCTGCTGATACTCTCACTACTAGGGATGTGCAGAGAGTGTGGATGCCGGAGCCAAACAACATGGCTTAGGCAGCAATTACTATCTCTGAAAACTCATAAGTCTGAATGATGTTTGGCAATAAAGACAAGAAATGGAACTAGTATTAGAAGAAATATATTGGTGGTGAGGAATTTGAATTCCTCTCTCTTAATATGGAGGAAATATGACCAGTAAGTATTTACTGAACACACACTGCATTTCAGGACTATGTTAGGTATTAAAATACACATATGAATAAAACACAAGCAAGATAAAATAAATTATGATACCGCCACAAAATTGAATACTAGCATCCCCCAAATGATAGCTCAGAGGACTAGGCAAACAATAAAGTCTGTTGCAGTTCATCAAAATTGTAAAATAAAGTTGAAAACTAGCATGCACATAAAAACCATTTTTTTCTGTGCATATCGAGTTTGATATGTGTACAAAGAAAAGAGACTATAGAAAGGTACACAGAAAAAATATGAAGTAGTGTGTAACAGCGGTGTCAAGATGATGAGAAACTATTGTGTCTTTTTGTAGGTCCGCATTTCCTATAGCTCTGCACTCAAATGGTGTTACTTTTATAGCCAGAAAAACACATAAAAGGAAGGGACTTCTTTTATCCCAGATGTCTGTCGATGCTAGAGTTATATTTCCCAGAGGAAGCAACATTTGAGCAAGTCCCTGAGATAGGAGCAGAAATGATCTGGTTAGGGTCAGGGAGATGGTACAATGGGTAACGACACCTGCTGCTAAGTCCGATGACCTGAGTCTCATTCCTGGGAACCCCCGTGATAGAAGGTGTGGCCTGACTTTGGCAAGTTGTCCTCTGGCCTCCACACAAATGCTGTGGCACAAATTCATGTGCAAAGTTAAAAAAAGAAGGTAATAAAAATTTAAAAAGAATTGATTGCATTCGAAAGAAAGGAAGAGAATGAACATTGAGTAAGGAGCTGTATGAATTATCCAAGGAATACTCCATAGTCTTCAGACAGAAGGGCAGGAACAGAAGAGTGTGGCTGGCAGGGGAAAGGCTCTGTCCCATCTGGGCCGTGCTTATCTGCCTGCTGGAGATACTGCCTGACACTCAGCTGGGTTGGCGCTGGCTGCAAGTCCAGGCAGGAAATGCTGAGGACCTCAGCTAGGGACTGGGTATGGGGCTGGGGAGCAGGGCTTCACCCAGTTGTTTAGGAAAGAGGAATATTTCTCACAGCTTAGCTTTGCCAGCAGCGGATCCTCCAGGAGCATCTTGGGGTGATATACAGGGTTAGCAGTGCGAGAAGCCAGAGACTGAGGGAGGCCTGGCGGTGCCGTGACCGCAGAGGTTGGGTCTCTGGAGCAAGTGTCCCACGGTGCTAAATGTCACTGACTCCAAATGGCTGAGCCTTGCTTTTAGAATATAATGTAATCATATTTCTCCTTCCTGCACTCCAAACCCTCCCACCTACCCCTCCTTCCTCTTTCTTTCCTTTTTTTGTTATTTATGTCTATTTATTTTATTTTTAAAATTAATTAATTTTCCTCAGCCTGATCAGTTTTTCCTCCCTCCCTCCCTCGTCTTCTTCCAGTCCGTTCCCCCAATCCTCTCTCCCCACTCCATCCACTCCTCCTCCTTTCTCTTCAGAAAAGGGCAGGCCTCCCATGTATATCAGTCAGCTATGGTATATCAAGGTGCAGTAACAATAGGCACTCCCTGTCCTATTGAGGCTGGACTAGGAAACCCAGTAGGAGAAAAGGGTCCCAAAACAGGCAACAGAGTCAGAGACAACCCCTTGCCCCACTGCTAGAAGTCCCACAAGAAGACCAAGTTACACAGTTATAACATATGTGCAGAGTGCCTAGGCCAGTCTCATGTAAGTTCTCTGGATGGTGGTTAAGTCTCTGTGAGCCCCTATGAGTTCAAGTTGGCTGATTCTGTGGTTTCCTTGCGGTGTCCTTCACTCCTCTGGCTCCCACAATCCTTCCTCCACCTCTTCGGCAGGATTCCCCAATCTCTGCCTAATGACTGGGTGTGGGCCTGCACCTGTTTCTACCAGTTCCTGGGTGGAGCCTCTCTGATGACAACTGCGCTAGGCAATAATAATCTACGAGTATAGCAGAATATCATTAGGAATCATTTCATTGACCTCTTTTGGCCGGTCATATTTTGTTCTATCCCAAGTCTCTGGGCTATCCTGCCTCTGGGTACTGGTCATCCAGGCAATGTCAGGGGTGAGTTCCCTCTCACGGTACTCAAGCTGGAGCTGTCACTGGCTGGCCATTCCCTTAGTTTCTATGCCACCTTTATCCCAGCAAATCTTGAAGCCAGGGCAGATTGTAGTTCAAAGGTTATGTGACTGGGTTCGGGTCCCCAGTCCCTCTGCTGAAAGTCTTATCTGTTTTTAGCAGATGACTGGTTCAGGCACCATATCCCCCATTGCTAGAATCCTTAGCTAGGTCTACTCTCATAGATTCCTGGGACTTTCCATTGCACCAGGGTTCTAGTTCATCCCAGAGATGCCGCTGGTTCCAGATGTCTATCCCAGTCCTCTTTCCCTGCATCCACCTCCTGCCCGATTCTTCCTGTTCTCATGCCCACCTCCTCCATCCAGACCTCTCCCTCCAGCCCCCTTGTGATGTCTATTTTATTTCCACTTCACAATGCAGTTTATATGTCCCACCTTGAGCCCTCCTTGTTACTTAGCCTCTTTGGGTTTGTGAATTGTAGCATGGTTTTCCTTTATGGCTAATATCCACTCATAAGTGAGTATATACTATGCTTGTCTTTCTGGGTCTGGCTTACCTCAGTCAGGATGATCTTTTCTAGTTCCATCCATTTGGAGGCAAATTTCATGATGTCATTGTTTTTAACAGTGGAGTACTACTTCACTGTGTAAATGTACCACAATTTATTTATCCATTCTTTGGTTGATGGGCATGTAGGTTATTTCCAGCTTCTGGCTATTACGAATAAAGCAGCTATGAACATAGTTGAGCAAGTTTTCTTGTGGTGTGGTAGATCATCTTGTGGATATATGCCCAGGAGTGGTATAGCTATGTCTTGAGGTAGATCAATTCCCAATTTTCTGAGAAACTACAATATCGATTTCCAAAGTGACTGTCCAAGTTTGCACTCCCATCAGCAATGGAGGAGTGTTCCCCTTGCTCAATATCCTCTCCACCATGAACTGTCACTTGTGTTTTTGATGTTAGCCCTTCTGACAGGTGTAAAATGGCAACTCAGACTCATTTTGATTTGCATTTCCCTGACGGTTAAGGATATTGGACACTTTATTTGAGATTGCTTTATTTGAGATTCCTCTATTGAGAATTCTCTGTTTAGATCTGTATCCTATTTTTTAAATGGATTTTTTGGTTTGTTTTGTTGATGTCTAGTTTCTAGATTTCCTCTCTTTAAAATTCATACCCTGACTGTTCATCAGTTGTTACTGCATGAATATAGGCATATATGTATACATATGTATTTCTAAATATAGCCTGGTCACTCTGCTGAGTCATTATCCCCCTACTCATGCAGACACTGGCGACCTACTTTCCTCAGAGTGGGTAATTTCTCATGGTGCTGACAACTAGGGTTGCTGACAAGCATTCCCTTGAAGCTGGTCTAGACAATCCATCATGGCGTCTACAATAACTGACAGTGGTGAACTTCCAGAATCCTAGAATCTACTAGAATCCTAATGTGCTACTCATCTTCACTCCACCCTGGCAGTGGTACTGGTACCATTCACACACCCAAGATCTGATATGGGATGTCCTTATGTATCTTTGTTGCTTTATTAGTTGATGAATAAAGCTGTTTTGGCCAATGGCTTAGCAGAATAAAGCCAGGCGGGAAATCTGAACTGAGATAGAGAAGAACAGATGGTAAGTCAGACAGACACCACATAGCTGTCTAAAGAGACAGATGCCAAAACCTTATCTGGTAGACCACAACCTCATGGTGATACACAGATTAAAGAAATGGATTAATTTAAGATGTAAGAGCTAGCTAGGAATACGCCTAAGCTATTGGCCAAACAGTGTTGTAATAAATATAGTTTCTATGTGACTATTCAGGTCTGGGCAGATGGGAAATGGAAAAGCAGTCTCCTTTTACATAAAAGGTTATTCATCTAGGAAGAAGAAGAATTGGGATTTGACCTAGCATTTGCTTCTAGTGCCTTAGACTTTATTATAGCCACACACCCATGCCTTAGACTTTATTATACCCGCACACCCATCATTGATAGTCAGGAAGAGCGGGGTTGGGGGCTGGAGCCATTCTGGTTGGGCCATCCTGGAACTTCAACGTTGTCCTCCTTCTCCTCTTCTTCCCTCTCCTCCTCGTTTCCTGCCCATTCTCTCCGTGTATGTATTGGTTATTAAACCCTGGACCTTGTGCATGCGGAATCAGCACTCAGCCGCTAAGAGCCATCTCTAGTCTGCTTGCCTTCTTACCACCTCTGTCCTCTTCCTTTCTTCCCTTTTCTTTTCCTCTCTTCCTTTTATCTTTCATGCATGATTTGTTATCCTGAAAGGGAAATTAAAATTCCTTGAAGAACATATTGATTTCTCAAGCAAAGTCCAACCTAGGGATAAATGAAACAAGCCCAAGCTTCAGAGAAAGCGTGCCCCGATACATATTTCAAAAGTTGTTTCAAAAAGGTTATCCATGATTATGGAGATGCAGGTTAGCAATGGTTAGTTCTTAGACTGACACCTAATACATGCTCTTCCGAGACACTGGTTTTTCTTAAGTGAAATGATTACCTTAAGTATAAATTCCACAGGGGAAATTTCAAAACAGCAATCAATTTAGCTTTGTAAACAAAGTCAAGGTGGGCTTTTTGCAACTTTTTTGCTGACAGTGTCTGTGGAATGGGGAACCAGACTGGGGACTTTGAAGGTGGGCCGCAGAGAAGGGATAGGAGGAGAGGGAGGTGAAAGATGGCAAAGAAGATGGGGAACATTCCTTGGTAGGCTTAGGGCAAGAAGACCTGGATATTCTTGTAGGTTCAATCGCTGTGCTCTCACTGCCTGTGTGTCATGCTGCAGAGCCCTGTGGTCCTGTCATCGGTTGTTAGAAGTGAGAGTGAAGAGTGGTCTGTTGTGATGATAAGGACTGACCCAAATGCCAGCCCTTCCTTCCTGTTCAAGTGTGCAGGACCCGAGTCTGTCTATCTTCTTTCTCTGCTGTCTGCTGCAAGGTAGCAATGTCTGCATTCCAGGTCTCTGGTACTGTGCTCTGTGGCCAAGGGGAGAATGCCTCCCTTGCCCCCAGTCAGTCCAGCAGTCATCTGCAGCCGTGGAGAGCAGCGGGACTGATTTCTTGACATAAACATACCGAACAAACAAGACAGGCCCCAAGGAGTATTTAAAACCCAATCGCAGCGAGAGAGAGAGAGAGAGAGAGAGAGAGAGAGAGAGAGAGAGAGCATCTCCAATCTGAAGCTCTTGCCTAAATATAAGTGGCAAAGCTTATTCAACATCAAATCAAATCAATGATAATTTGAGGACTAATTAGCATTTGGGGCTTCTTTCAGAAGCATGGTGATGGGGTGTATAATGCTATGTGATTGGGGAGAGCACGTAATTATGAGACTGAATACACTGTCTCCTGGAGACTCCTGATGGAGCAGATTCCCTTAGTCACAGGCCAGCCACTTTCAGAGGGAGGAGCAGCAAGGGCTACACTGCTGTGCCTCTAGGGTGGTGCCCGGGTCATTGCTCTGACATCAGGCCCATTACTTTTTTTTTTTTAGACCAACAGAACTTCACCCTTTACTTTCATCCCCAGAGTAAATTAACAGAGGAGATTAAAGAGAAATTGAACTAAAAGAAACTAGAATTTGAAACATGTTTGCTGGAAGCCAGTTATCAAAACAATCCTAGCAGCTAGAGCCATGAAATACTTTCACATAGCTGTGATAAGCCCTAAACATACACCATCAGTATGATGTTTGGAGTGCCCTTATGAACTCAGTATGATGTCATCGCTATTATTGCCGCCATCATCATCATCATCATCATCATCATCATCATCATCATCATCATCATCAACATCATCATCAAGTCTGAGGTCCTAAGAATTTTGAGATTTTTCTCAAGTCTCCTAAATAGAAATTGGCAGATCATAGCTTAGTAGTTTTAGTATATTTCTGGCTCTATAGATTATGGTGCTCATTCCTATCCTATGCTAATTTACATCAATGACAGTCTCATCATCCTATGGAGATTTGGAAGGCAGATATTCTTCAAGACGAAGGAGCCCTGGCTTAGTTCTCTGGAGTCACCCAGTAGAGGTGGCTGATTCATAATTAGGAAAAATGAAGGCAGAAATAAAATCTGAAGAAGCAGTAGCTCCAATTTTACAGAATGACAACATCCCAAAAATATTCAGGCCCCACTGGAGAAATAGTCTTGGGTAAGCGGGAGTCCTGGTTGAAGTGCAGAGTTCCCAGTCTGCCCTGTTTTCTGAGGCTACCCCAGAAGCCCAGGCTTTCTCCCCAGGTGTCAGATAGCTCAGTACAAGGAGAGGACCCTGTGTCTCTAGCTTTCGCATGCCAAGCCCACCGTGGGTGGCTGCCTGGCCTGCAGGTGGAGAATGACTTGGAGGTTGTATCAGGGCTCAGGAGGAGCGAGGCTGGGCTAATCATGACATCTGTAGTGGCCCTGGTAGTGGCAAGGGGGTGCCTGCTCTGGCAGCTGCTCTGCCTGCCTCTCACTCTGATTATTCCAGCTGTTTCTGCAGTCTCACTTTGGCCAGGGAATATGTGGAAGAGTGTTTTCCTAATGAGGCTCAGGCTGAAGCAGCTGAATTCTGCCAGAGGCCCCAGCATGCAGAGGCACGGCACCCAGCAGTTGGCCACATCCCTTCTCTTCATGGGACGCTAAGCCGCCTCGTTTTCACGTTTTAGAAGTGATCAACTAAGAGGCAGGTGCCTGAGAACAGAGAAGCTCAGTTAGAAAAACAAAGCCCTTTGAATTGAGTTTTTCCCTGGGTTGAATATTAAGAGGCCAGAAAGTGGATGCTTTCCCAAGACTGATGAGAAAGATTCAAATCCCACTCACTCTCCTGAGGCGGGCCTCATGGGGGTCCAATTGCTGAGTACTCTGTTGGACAAAGTGAGACAATTAGTCTTCTCGAGAGGCAATCGAGATGACTTCAGAAGTACCAAGAAACAAGGCTTTTATTTTACTATGATGAGGAAAATCTCAATGAGCTGAGGCCAAAGGTTGTTGTACAAGCATTTGTTATGAAGAGATTGGCAACTGTATGAGATTGTACATTATATATTATGATCTACACTGCCATTTGCTTTCGACAATAACTCGATAACTCAGTTCTTTACTAGAATTCTAACATTTACCTGGAAACTAGGGTCCTCTACAAAGAGAATTATGTATTTTATATACAATGGACACCCAATCTACCAATTAAAAACATTTGAGAGATTCACACTCAAAATAGCTGTAAAACAAGGCTGTTAAAATACATTTAAACAATATCCGTGGGTAAACGCAGAGGCAAAAATAATTTTACCTATATAGGATGATATGGTTACTATGACTGATCATTGGGATTAGCTCTGAGCTTCTTGGTAGGCAATGTAAAAGGGCGTCATGCTAAGTGACATGTTGGTACTACAAAGCAGAAATCTCTACAATTTGGAAAAGTAAACTTTTTATTGTTTCTAATTTCCAGTAGCACTTGGGCAGTCAGATTCCCGAGAGGAGTGACAGAGTCATGCTTATCCTAAAATCTCAGGTGCTGTTATTTACTTTGCTATTACTGTGGTAGAACATCGTGACCCAAACAACTTATAAAATAAAGTGTTTAATTGGGATTGCTGTTCAGAAGGTTAAGCGCCTATCATTGTGGGCTTGCACAGTGGCAAGCAGCACACATGTTGGCTGGAGTAGCAGAGGAGAGCTCACACCTCAAAAAAACCACAGACAGCAAGCAGAGAGGCATTCTGGGAAGGGGTGTAAGTCTTTTGAAACCTCAGAGCCTTCCCCCTGTGACACAGCTCCACCAACATGATCACACCTTCTAATCCTTCCAGGACAGTTCTACCAGCTGAGGACCAAGCATCCAAATAGATGAGCCTATGGGGGCCATTCTCCTTGAAACTACTACGGTTAGCCAGTAGAATGCATGCTACGCATTTGATGTACAGTAGAGAGCTTGTCATTGACACACTGTTGGTGAGGGTGTGTGGCATGACGGTGGCTGCTGGAGACAGAGCAGAGCCATTTCTCAGAAAAGTGAATTTTATTAGACATCTTCCTGGTGATTTAGTTGAATATAAAAAAATATGCAGAATTTAAAAGGAGGACAGGCAAAGAGGCATGCTTGAGCATTTGGGCTGTAGAAAGTTGTAGTTCTTCTAAAAATTTTTGGGGGATTATAATTTTAATCTGCCATTACATAGTAACAATGGAAAAAAAAAAACCAATGTTGTATATGAAATGGCTCATCAGTACACTGCCATTCTGAGCAGGGGCATTTATTATCCACCTTTTTGTTGCTGAGATGAAACATTGTGACCAAGGAAACTTATAAAAGGAAAAGTTTATTTGGGCCTGTGGTTCCAGAGCCCGTGATCTTAGAAAAAAACACATGATGTCAAGAACAGGAATCTGAGAGTTCTTATCTTAAATCACAAGCATGAAACAGAGAGGCAACTCAAAATGGAGGAAGTCCTTAAACTCACAAAGCCCACCCACCTCCAGCAACACACTTCCTCCTGCAAGACCATGTCTTTCTTTTATTTTTTTAAGACCATGCCTCTTAAACCTTCCTAAACAGCATACCAACTGGGGATCAAATGATCAAATGCTTGAAACTATGGGAAATATGTCATTCAAACCACTACAGGGAAGGAAGACATATTAGTAGAGCTAGACTAGAAACCAGAACTATGTAATTCTCAGCGTATAAATCAGAGAACATTTAATATCAGAGAATTTGCTCCATTGGTAATAGAAGCTTCGACAAGGGAGACAATGAGGTGTCCGAGAGGCCACTGAAACCAGGCAGTTGGTATCAGTTCTTAATATAGAGAGGAAATATTATTACCTAAGGGATGAGGTTATGCAAAGGAGGGGTCACCTCCGTGAAACTGGAACTAGCCTGCCTGCCAGATGGGAACTGAAACTATTATGAGCATGCAGAATTTTATAATGGAAGCCTTTCAAGTGATTGAAAATGTAAGACAGAAGACTCAAAAGCAGACATACTTTTCTCCTGATATAAAAAGGGATGAAAACACACACAGTTTTCCAGAGAGCAGCAGAGAGGAGTAACTGAGTGTTTGAGTTCCCAAGTTTGATTGTCCTTGTGTACTTCTGTTCATGGATCTCAGAAATCATGGCTCACAGCAACACTTTATAACCCTCAATTTTTGTGCCTTTGCTGAGGCTGCATCTTGAGTGGCGACCCAAAGATGTGCAGCCTCTGACCATGACTGAGAAGCCCGGATGGTTCTCCTTCAAGTCTACTAACTGGCTTGCCCTAAGAAAGCATGGGCAGCCTTGTGAAATAACCCCAAGAGACTGTGACCCAACCCCAGACCATGTTTCTGACCTCTGTGACATACTCAGTTACATAGAATCTCAGTGTAGACAGAGGTTTCTGTCCTGCCAGTTCTGTAGCTGTTTAGTCCCAACAAAACACACAGAAACTATATTAATTATAAACAGTTTGACCTATTAGCTCAGGATTATTATTAACTAGCTCTTACAACTTAAATTAACCCATAATTCTTATCTATGTTTAACTATGGTTTGCTACTTTTATTCAGTGCAGCATTTTTTCATGTGGCTTCCTCTGCATCTTGTTGGCAACTACAGACTGAACCTTTCCTCTTCCCGGAATTTTTCTAGTCTCGTCATCTTGCCTATACTTCCTGCCTGGTCACTGGCCAATCAGTATTTTATTAAGCCAATATGAGTGACAAATATTTGCAGTATACAATAGCATTATCTTACAGCATCTCAGATACCAGATCTTGTATGCTGATTGCCAAGTTCACAAAGAAAGTGTAGCCTAAGGTGAAAAACACAGGTTAAGTAGGCCTGTAGCCAGGTTCTGAATCCCAAATCTCCATTCTATTCCTTTCTCTGCCTTCTAGCATTGATCTGATTCATGGTCCCAGGCTTTTATTTCTTGCTAGAGAATCCATATCTTAACTCGTCTCAAAATTTAAGACCCGAAAGACAGAGAAAATGAAATTTTAGCTAATCCAAGCACACACTGTAAATCTCTGTCCCTTTCTGATGTGCTGACTGTAATTCTCTCGGCAGCCAACAGACACTTGGCACCTTTCCATGGCCATAGCACGGTCATAGCAGGACAATTCTCTCATCACTTGAGAGCAGATCATTGTAAGGCGACACATTTGCAAGTAAAGAAGGTTTGGGAGTCATGAAAACTTGTGTGGGTTCAGGTAGGTCAGAGGAGTTCTCAGGGAACTGAGAAGGGCTTGTCCTTAGCATCATCAACCAATTATTATTTTTAAGCTATAGGGAGGGAGCAAGATGGCCCACTTCACTCAGCTCCACTAGTATTAGGAAGAACAAAACATGGGGCTGGAGAAGTATTTTGTTGGTATAGAATAAGCTAATGGCTTTGTGAAGATTTGATCCCACTTTCGTTTCCTTGGAGCAATTCCTTTTCCCCGTCCTGGCTTTCAAGTACGGAGCTACACAATATCCCTAGTCATCTGGACTCCTTCCCACATGATGCCTCTCCCTCTGGCCAAAGCTGGCTAGAACTGGCCACAGTGGGCCGTAACTGGCCACAGAGGGCCAGGTCCTTTCTTCTCATGCTTTGATTTACTCCTGTGTTCTTCCACTGACTTGCAAAAGAACATTCATTTTCCTTTAACCATTTAATTTATTGGGACAGGGTCTTGTTTTATAGCTCAGACTGGCCTTTGACTCTGGGGCCTCCTATCTTAGCCTCCTGAGTGTTGTCATTACTCAGCAAAGGGCCCATCTGATTTGATCCAGCCCTGATCTTCTTTTCTCAAGCTCACCCATGCCTTTCACCTAACAGTCTTGGGTATAAGCTCTTACCACAGTCATAGGGTCCAGGGCTTAGACTGTGTGCTTTTGAGGGCCATTCTTAGAAACGTTCATTCTATATTAGTAGAGACCTTCCAAAGGAGAGTGAGGAAGCTAATGCCCAGATTCTGGGTAATCATGGGAAGCTTCTTGGCAGAGGAGGCCTGATTGGATTTCATAAGGCTAAATCAAATCTTAGCAGGAGAGAAGGCAGGGAGGAGACTGCTATAAAATACAGATGGAGGAGCCCTGAAGCAGACGCAGCCTTCTCCCCACAGCCTCTATTTAGGGCTGAACATCGAGTTTCTAAACACAATTTTTTGATGAATTAGTTCATTGGTTACATATTATTTTCATGATTAAAATAACATCATACTCTGAAAGTCTGTAGATCAGTGCTTAGAGCCATCAAAATGACTAATATGTACTAACAAATGTTATTATACAACTCCACATAGGGAAACTCTTGCGAGGAGATCTAGAATGTTCCTTCACTCATTTACTTATTTATTAAGAACAAAGTAAGTGCCACTGTGAGGCCATGGGGAGATGGGTGAGGGCTGGAGTAAACAGACAATTCCAGTTTCATGAGGCTCGACTGCAGCTGGGCAAAAAGACAACAGACAGAGAGAAAGACAATGTAACAAAGGCAGGAGAGCTAGGACCATGCAGGGCTGCTCTGAGGGGTGTCTGTGATCTTTGACAGGTGGGTTCCTTTTTGTCATGCTAATGACTGGACACAGGCATTGCTTCCTCGTGTCCGCATCCTTCTCCAGTTCCAGAAGGATCAAAACAGAGTCTCCTCCAGCCCCATTCATCGGGTGTCTCTGGTGAGCCGCACAATGCCTCACTCACAATATAGCCCTAAAAATGAACTTAGCTTCTCATTCCTTGCTTAGATCAAATCCACTATTTAACTTTGAATAAACATTTGCATACCACCTGCTATGTGTCTACGAGCAGCAGAGTCGAGATTCAAACTGAGTCTGATATACTTGACAGGGCTTAGTCTGAAGCTTCAGGCCTTCCTGCCTGCTCTTGTGTCTTATATTTCTAATGAAAGATAAGCAGCAGCTACAACCATTTACTTACTGAACACTGTAGCCAAATTCCTCGATTGAACCTGTAGCATGGGTTCCTACCAAGCCACTAGAAGGTGAGAGCCTGCTTCATTGAGAGGGAAGGCATCTGCCTATTAGAGAAGTTGAGTTCTCGCGATGGAGTCAGCACACTGCTAACTTCGCAGTGAACTCATTCTCTGCTGATTCCAGATCTTGGCTCTTTGTGGCTGCTCCAGTGCTTTGATCAAGTATTGTCTTTGGCCTGATTGTTCCTTTTCTTTTCCAAGGATCGTCAGGTAGACATCCATTTAATCAAAGTCCCAGACACACATTAGCTATGTTTTGGGGGAATGTCTGAATCTCTGCATTGCAGATGCAAATGCTGTCACAGGGTCACCATATTGTCCCCCATTAACGAAGACTGGTTTACCTTTGAGCATTAGCTCATGTCCTGCCTCTTTGGTGTCTTCACCCCGGAGCTGTTATCCCATCTTCCTGAGAGGAAAGGGATTTCAGTTTTCCAGGGACAGCGTCAGTTGCTTCTTCAGCTCAGTGTCCATCCGTGGGACTTTTCCATAAGCACCCAGATACATGAGCTATACACAGATGCTTTCCAGAGTTCACCGTATTCATCCTGAACCGTGCACCCACTGCCAAGCATGGGGAGGTTGCACTATAGACTTGTATGAATGCAACGAGGAGCCAGGAAATGGAGGCCAACCCTCACCCTATTCTGGGCAGGGAGCCCAGTGTTAACGAGTTGCAAAGATGGAGTGGTGCTATACTGACTCCTGGGTTCTTTGCCCCTTCCCAACCAACTGAAGACTGGTGACAATACATATTTTTGTCCCTAATGACTCAGTTCTCTGAGTATCGGAAATCCTAACTAGCCGCTCGTCACAGACTGGGAAATCACAGTAATGCCAGATGGCTATAAGAAGTTCTAGAAACTCAATATTGAAACAAATGTTTTGCATTCTAGCTCAGGCCTCCTAGCCCAGTGCTGGTTTAGACTCAGACTCACAACAAAGGACATGTGGAATAGGGGAGATTCGTGGCTAAAATTCTCAACCTCCTAAGCTTCATCATCTTTGGAGTGGGGATGAGGATGAGATGGCTCCAGTTGGTCCCCATTTGCTCTGAACTTCTGTTGGGACAGACACTTTCTTTAACATTTAAGATTTTTATTAGCTTACAAAGAATTATATGTTTCATTACAGTGTTTCTTAAGCACACTTTTTGGGGTACTCTCTCTTCTGCTTCTTATCCTCCTTCCTTTTCCTTATGCCCTTCCACTGCCAATATCCTGTTTTCTACTCTAAGGTCCCATGTGACCTTTCTCCCTCTGTGCCCTCATCCCTAACTTCCCAACACCTCTTGCTTTCATGGTCTTCTGTATGTTAAAACACATGATTTTTAAATGGATAAAATATAATGAACAAAACGTACAAAACTCCCTGTTGCTATGGAACTTCAATTTTGATGAGAAAATCTACATTAAAAAGGTAGCCGGATGCCTGGTTACCACAGTTACCAACTGTGTGTTATTTGGCGAATCACCTCACTCTATAGAGAGTCACTCTGCTAATCTGGAGCAAAAATAACATCTCCAAGTGTTGTTTTGAAGATCTGGTGAGATCAGGGAGAAGTCTCTCTGACAGTAAATACAAATCAAGGGCATGCGCAAAAGACCGTGTATCTGGATCTTGAGGCTATAGCATCTGTCCCTGGTGTGGGGAGGGTCAACGTTTCTGGATCTTGAGGCTATAGCATCTGTCCCTGGTGTGGGGAGGGTCAACGTTTTGGGAGTTTTCCTCTAAAATAGTAAGAGGGCATAAAAGCTGAGGATCCTGGTGTCTCAGGAATCATGTGGGAAGTCAGTATCTAGGGCCCGCTGGACAAACTGAATAGCACATCTAATGGACAGAAGAGGAACACCACGGCTCTAGACTAACACTGGCAACTACAAAAGAGAGTAACCAGACCATGGGCTTATGGGCTGCTTTGAGTGCTCAGTGGGACAATGGCAAAATGTAAAGTGTGGACTGGAGCAGATGCCCCAGAAAATGACATTACCAAGAACAGAAAGCTCTGTCTATAATCAGGTCAACAGACCAAGATTAACACTAGAATCGAGAGAAACCAGAGAACTGGGGGCCATGAGAAACCAGAAAAGAGAATGGAAAAAAAATAGATGCTAAGAGGCTAAAATGGCTGGAGCTGTGGCCCAGTGAGTGAAGCCCTTGCTGTGCAAGCCTGAGGACTGACTGGAGGTGGCATCCCCAGCGGCCTCATTAAAGCTGAGAGCAGCAATGTGTGTCTCTAACCCAGCACTGGGGAGGCGGAGACAGGTCCTGGAGCTCACTGGTCAGCTAGCTTAGCCAAAACGACAAGTTCTAGAATTCATTTTTTTTTTTTTTTTGGTTTTTCGAGACAGGGTTTCTCTGTGGCTTTGGAGCCTGTCCTGGAACTAGCTCTTGTCGACCAGGCTGGTCTCGAACTCACAGAGATCCGCCTGCCTCTGCCTCCCGAGTGCTGGGATTAAAGGCGTGCACCACAAACGCCCGGCCCTACCTCATTCAATGTGGAATATTGATGGAAGAATGAATTGTGATGTCCACTTCTGGCCTCTGCATGTGTCCCCATGGGTGAGCATACATATACTTCCATGAAACTCTCATCTACAATGGGGTGAGATTTGAATATGGAGTCTTTGGGAATTTATCTGACCGTATAGGTAGAGGCCTCCATGATGTTTTAGTGTGTTTGTGAGAAACATAAGATCTTCTTCTTCTCTTTCCTCCCCTTTCTATCCTCCTCCTACTTTTCTCTCTCCCTCTGATAACTAGACTTCTACCTTCCAGAATCATGTGAAATGAATGCTTGCTGTTTAGGCACTCTGACTATTGTACCCTGTTATAGCCATCCACGTGGACTAAGACAAAGAGTAGCTTCTTGGATTCTGAAAGCTGAGTTTTACCAATGTTCATTCTGTTCTGTGTTTAGGGAGGCAGTGGATGTGGAGGAAACACAGATGCTTTATCCTCTGGATTCTGAATGAGTGCACCTGTTACAGGGGTGGGGATGCAGGAGAGGGAAGAGGGATGTTAAAAGCTTAAATATCTTGGTTCCTCCCTACAAGTCATAGTGAGAAGTCTACATCCCTCAACCCAGGTCTCCAATTCTTTCATGTTCTCTGTGTTCTGGCAACCACTCCTTTTTGTCCCTGTGGACATAGAGATGTCAGGAACCCTGCTATTCCCAGCCTAGAAAGCTGCACTTGCTCCATGATTTTCCTATACCCTGCATACAACTTGCTATCCTAACTGACTGTGACATCTGTCTTCTTCTAGTTCCCTGAGCAATGCTGAAGCTCCAGGGCTTCTGTCTAAAGCTCTGTCTCATTGGGTTCTGTTTGCATAAACTATCAGTAGGTCAGCTTAATTTAAAGAGATGGTACTAGAAAAACCCACAGAAGAGAACATAGGAAGCTGGAGTCAGGACCTGCGATAGAGTCATGCTAAGATCTTGGGTTTTACTATGATAAATGCTAAGGGTTACAATAAGTAATAAATAATATCTGGCACCACTTTTGGTGGGAGTCAGGCAATGTTCTAAGTGCAATGTGTGTATGTGTGTGTGTGAACTTCTTTAGTAACTGTTTTAGTTAGCGTTTCTATTGCTGTGAACAGACAACATGACCATGACAACTCTTCTAATGAGATATTTAATTGAGGCTGGCTTACAGTTCAGAGGTTTAGTCCGTTATTGTCATGGTGGGAAGCATGGTGGTAGGCAAGCAGACATGGTGCTGGAGAGGTAGCTGAGAGTTCTACATCCAGATTGGCAGCAAGCAGAAATAGAGAGTAGGCCACTGGGCTTAGTTTGAGCTTATGAAACCTCAAAGCCCACTCTGTGAGACACTTCCTCTAACAAGGGCACACCTACCCCTACAAGGCCATATCCCCAATAATGCCACTCCCTATGCATCTATGGGTACCATTTTCATTCAAACCACCATGGTTAAAGTACTGGTTAGTTTTATGTCATCTTGATACAAAATATAGTCATTTTGAAAGAAGTAATCTCAATTGAGAAAATTCCCACACCTTATTAGCCTGTAGGCAAGCTTGTGGTGTATTTTCTTGTTTGATGATTGATATGGGATAGCCCAACCCACTGTAAATGATGTTACCCCTTGGCAGGTGGTCTTGGATGCAATAAAAATGCAGGTTGGGGAAGCCATGAGGAGCACGCTAATAAGGAACACTGGTCCATGGCTTCCGTGTTAGCCCCTGCCTCCAGGTCCCTTCCTGACTTCCTTCAATGATGAACAGTGCTATGAAAATATAAGTATAATAAACCCTTTCCTTCCCAAGCTGCTTTTTGGTGACAGTGTTTTATCACAGCAATAGAGAGCCTAACTAAGATAGTCACCATAGGAGTACTCTAAGAGTTAGTGGAATATTGCTAAAAAATTAAGAATGAGAAGCTCAAGAGACATGCTCCAGGAGAGGAAATATGTCAAAAGACTATGGAAACATTCATAATCCATTGATGTCAGCTGTCATGGCTGCTCCTGCCCTGGAAACTGGCTTTATGGAGACCCATTGAAGACAATTAGCTTCAATCTAAAATAACGAAAACCTATTAGAGGCTTGAGTGAAGGGATGTGTGCAATCCTTTGTGAGGTCAGGCGTTTCTTTCCACCTTTGGTTTTGCTCCGTATGTTGGGTGTTGTACCCGCAGGGGCAGCTGTGCTGAGTTCCACTCTGAAGGAACCCTATTGGAATGGTATGTCATGTGCTTGGTGGACAGTAATTGCACCATAGCATGGGCCTTCCACGTGGAGCTAGATTTCTTATTGTTTAATCCAGCCCCCATGCTGCTGCCTCTGTAATGCTACCCATTGTGCCCCTCTGCATCTCCAAAGCTCATCATTGTGTTCTGTTAGCCTATGTCCCTCTCTTAGATGCCCCCCTCCCCCCACTGCTGGGTTCCTGCTACCCCTCTCCCCAGTATCTGTGATTGATCAGTGCTGTTTCAGCTCCTACAAATACTTGCAAAAAAAACCAAACCTCACCCCCTAAAATGTTGTCTGATGCTTGCCAGGCTCTGCATATGCTTCTCCCACCATCTGGAAGGATTTTTCTGCTCCCCTCTCTCTGGCTAACTTTCCAGCATCTCTCAAGACTTAGCTCTGGCCCGAGGCAAGGACATCAGCTGTGTGATTGATTTGTCAGTGTAATTCAAGCTTCAGCATGGACAGCAGCGTAAACCCAGGGATACTACTTGCCTGTAGGAACAAATGAGTCTCCTCTGGGAAACACCGATGCGGACAACCATCCCTGGTCTAGGTCAGCTGCCATTCTCTCTGCTCTTGTAGGATCTCCTATCTCTCTCCCCAGCTATCAGTGTATACTGGGGAATGTTTACATCTATGCCCAGGCTTCTCTTCCATCAGGTGTATCCTACCACTAGATTCTAAGTTTCTTATACACAGAGAATATGCGCTCTCATTTTTTTTTTAAGTCACTGGTCCTGAATGCAGTGGGTACTAAATAAATGCTGGTTAATGAACAAGGGCGCTGGTGTTGATGTTTGCCGCTCATTGTGAGTGATTTTTCTCTTCCCTTCTCACTGGACATGGAACTCTCGGCATCTACAGATTGACTACCGAGACTCAATGAAGAGCTATTATCTGATTAGTAAGAAATAGATGGCCTTTGTAAGGAAGGGGTGACCCTGGGAAAGTCAGAGGTGGTTCTTCAAAATTCGGTCTTCTCATCTGACAAATGGGCATTAGAAAGTTTCTGCTGTTCTGTTGTCTCATAGATAGGCGTGTGACAGGGACTTGGCTTACCTGGTTTATCAGGCAGATGACCTTGGGAAATGGAAGTGAGGGGATAAGGCAAGCAAGAGAGAGAAAACAAACAAGGCAAGAAAGACCATGCCACTTAATAATGGGCTTCTGTGGAAAAGATGGTCCTCACCCTGCTGGAGCCCCTCCGAGGAGCCCTGCAGGATGGTCCTTATGCACTCAGTAGAGATCTGTTGGGAACATGACAGCTGCCCTCATCCCCTTCTGACTGAAGTTTGATCCTGGGGTATTAGATTCCTCCTAGTTCTGTAACCAAGCAAGCACCGCTTTTCCTCCCCGTCCCTGGGAGGTTGGACACGGTCCAGCAGAGGAACAGTGTGACACACAGACTTGGGATAGATGCTAACAGTATGCTGGAAATCGAAGGCCAGGCAGCAGGCAGCAGGCAGGCTCCGAGGTGCGCCACAGAGGAGAGTACAATAGAGTGTGTCTGTCCAGCAAATGTTCCATCTTCTCAGCCAGTTTCTTAGAAAGTAAGATGCTTTGTTAACCTAACAAGTGACGGAATGGCAGGGATTTGAAGTATGCCATCTCCTTGCATTTTAGCAATGGCCCCTGCCACCCAAAGAAACGTCCTACCTTCTAGCCCTGTCTTCCAACCGCTGTCCTCCCATGTGGACCTCTGCTGTTGAATTAGCCTCATCAAACCCGGCTCGCTTTGTTCCTGAAGGATCCTGGAGGAAGCCACAGAGCTCTAGTGATGCTCATTATATCTCCAGGAGCATCGGGGACCTGCGGTAATGAGGGCTCACTCGGCTTGTCTTTTTATTTTCCGTCAGGGAGCCAGTGCTATCTTTCCCACCTTGTCACCCACTCGGGGGAGACCTAGCCAGGAAACAGATGCATGGGAGAGCTGATTTTCTCCCGCACAGGGAGCCTGCTGCAGTGGGGGGTGCTCTTGTCACAGACCCACCCACAAGAGATGCCTGGGAATATGGAGAGAGAGGCCCTCATTATGTGGCTTCTCTGGCCTGTCAGCGCCACCGCCAGGACACCTCAGACTTGGCCTCATAATGAGCTCTCGGTGTGGCTCCTTGCAGGCTTTCTGTACATATTGGTGATCCTGAGCAGGCCCATTTCCAGGGCTGGTTTAGTGTAGTCTGTCTACAATGAAATAGTCTAGTCATGGTGAGACCGGGGATGCACTGACCTACTTGCTAGAACTTTCTGGTCATGATGGTGCTTTGATGGTCTTTGGAAAAAGGGAAGTCTTAAATATTCATATGTTTTCAGCCAATGAATTTTTTTCTTGGCATGTTGTGTAAGGAAATACTTCCATGTAAGATCCCCTCAGAGACGCTGCTCCTAAAATTACTTGAACGTGGAGTGATGGCTAACAATAAAGGGGGCAGTAGCCAAATCTCATGTAATAGTGTGGGAAAATGATACTGGCATAATGTCCAGATAAAAATAGAGATTTTAATATTAAACTGCAGCGCAGTCATCTCAATGAAAATGGGCAAAATAAAAATAGCCTATCAAATGTTCTATCAATGGTCGTAATCTTAGGGACTTGCTTCTTCTCCGGATTTACATGTCTTTTCTATGTTAAGCACACACTTCCACTCAAGTGAAACTTATTTTTCAATGTTATAGAAAATGTGTGTCTAAAAATTGAGTAAAGGCTGTCTTTGCAATTGAGCAAGCACAAGAGAAAATAGACCAGAAGGGAACTCAGAAAAGTGCCACTGTCATTGTGACAAAGAGCCCTGCTCTGCTGCATGTCACCTCCCTCTCCAGGGAGTAGAGGAGAGGCGAGGGCTCCTGAGCTTCACTTTTACAGACTGCACAAGTCACAGAAGGTGACTCTTCAGTTCTGACTGACTTCTGGCAGTTCTAACTCACATCTAATTCAGTGTGGCAAATGCCTCTTAGGGACTTGGAGATACTTTTTTTTTTTTTTTGCTATATCATAAATGTTTTGTACTGTTGCCAAATTACTCATACCATTAGTAAATGCCAAAGCATTTTCAAATCTAAGGATTCAGCAATGTGGAAATGAGCTCCTTCCAGTGTCATAATCTGCTCTGGTCTTTTATGGCTAAGGTTTCTCTCCACCTCCAGAGAGGCTCTGTGTTGTGGTCCTGTTTTACCCCACCTGGCATCTACTGTGGAACTCATTATTCTTCTGCTTTCAAGAAGTGTCACAGGAGGAAGGCTGAAGAAATTAGGAGTGTTGGGTTTAAGAGCAAAAATATCTAAAAATAGGCAGTGTCGACAGAGGGGAGCAAATTTGTTTCCTGGGGTCCCACCAGGTGAGACCATGACCAGCGAGCGGAAATTGTCATTAGACAAATGTTAGCTTTCAGAACGGCGTTTGGTCCACAGTAGGCAAAGGGGCTTTAAACCCTGTCCGAGAATCAGGCCGTTTAGCTTATTCCTGGCAGCTCCAAGGTCTTTCCAGACCTCATCTGTCCTAGAATCACGAGCCTCCCGTGCTTACCCAGAATGCAGTTCTGCTCACTCTGGGTTAGTCTATTTGCAAGGCTAATATAATCAAATTTTTACTAAACTGATTGTGGTTTATTCCAAACAGTGCCTAATTCAAAGCAACTGCTCATCCCCAGCTGAGTTGGGCCCTATTGTTCTTGGGCAAATAAATAAATAAATACACAAATGCAATATATGGAAATCCAAACATAAGCAAATAAATTAGGGGAATGGTTATTTTGCAGAACAAAAGGATTCCCTACAGGGATTCCTTAAACTGTGAGCTTTCCAGCAGCATTTGCAGTGTAATTAGATTAACCAAAATGTGGGTAACACCCAACTCTACAGTCTCTGCCTGGTTTCCTCTCTAAGGAACCCAAGCTGCCCTGAGCTTGGAGACTCAGTCCTGCCCGACGAGCTGGGAACTGAACTCCCTGCCTGGAGAGAGGTGCAGAATGTCCAGAGCCCCGCATTGCTGGGGATCATGGCAACGTCCATATTTGTAATGACTGGGTTTTGGTGTTGTCTCTGCGGGGTCTTCTGCCTTGACTTGGATCTGTCCCACCCTCACCCCTGCCCTTCAGCCTTCTCTCCCCGGACTGCTCTTGTACAAGTCAAGGTTGGAGCTGGGCCTCCCCGAAATGGGAGTTCCACATGATGAGATGGTGGCTAGAGACACTGGGAACTGTAAGGAAGGCCCCGGTAGGCAAGTGAGGCATCTGGAGAGCGGGTAACACAGGAGGCAGCTACTGCACCCAAGGATGGGCTGATGGAGAACAGAGGAAGGATGATTCCAGAGGCCAGAAATAGAGGCTGTCAAGCTAGAACTGGAGCCCTGGAGGATGGGACATCCTGGACTGAGGTGAAGCCATAAAGGGAGACAGGCACAAAAGAGAGTTGAGGCCTGGAAACAAATGAAGCCATCCTTCCTGTCTTCTAGTATGTAGCCTGAGCTTTCTATTGGGTGAATTGAGCTGAAAGCCAGGGATTGTAAGAAAGCCTGGGAAATACTATCTGCAGGGCTCAGGTGCCGTGAAAAGAGAAGAGAGGCCAGGTAGGGAGCGGCTCTTGGTTCAAACAGACAGTGCTCTCGGGATGACATCTGAGCAACTGAATTTGCTGAGATGGGACCTGGGTTCATTCAAGACCTCAGAGGCCAGGATAAAAAGAGTAAGCCAAGAAAGAATCAGTCATAATAGCAGCTACTACCTGTCGGTTGCTTACTCATGGCCATTTTTTAAAATGTATCTTTTGTTAATAGACAGGAGCCACTTTTTGTGCAAACATTCATGGAGGGATGCAAGTAATGCCTACATCAACCAGATGAAGCCCTCATTGCTATCTTCATCTCACTTTCCAAGTAGGGAAGGGAGACACAGAGACATCACATTGTTCTGGGCCACACAAGTATTAAAGAGCTGAAGCAATATTCAAATCTTTGCAGCTGGACTTAGAAGTCCTTGTGATTAACTTTGCTATGCTACCTTGCTATGCTTTCTCGTTAGAAATTTCTCTAGTTTCGATTCCCTTGCTCAGGAAAAAACAAAAAGCCATTTCACAAAACTCTTGTGAGATGAGGCGCATGCATACCAACATACCTGGCACACAGAAGACCTCGCCTTTGCACTGTCAAGGAGTTTCCCTGCTGGGAAGGGAGATCATGTGATCAGCTCCCCTTTCCCCCCATGGGGCCCAATTAAGTCTCCTGTTTCCGTTTCTGTCTTCTAAACCTCGCTCTTCTCTTTCAAGACCTGGACCAGCCCCCATTTCAGCTCAGTCATCACCCATGTCTCCCATTGATATTTTTGTGGCCATTCTCAGGATAGCCAATAGTCTCTAGTAAATCAAATATTTTGGATAGTAATAAAAATGTATCGATCTTTGGTTATTACCAGGTCTTACTGAAGTGTTTACAAGAAAGAAGGGATTAATTTTGTGCCATTTTTCAGTGCCATCCAAATTGGTCAAGGCTGAAATATACACCACTTTCAATACTATGCAATAGCTTCAACTCTTACAATTCTGTTTCACCTCTAAATCCTTAATCTACAGCAGCAGCTCTCAAACCATGGGTTATGATCTCTTTGCAGGTCAAACAACTCTTTCCTCCAGGCAACCTAAACCCATCAGAAAACATAGATATTCACATTACAATTCGTAACAGTAGCAAAAGTACAGTTATGAAGTAACAACAGAGATAATTTTATGGTCGGGGTCACCACACCACGAGGAACTGTATTAAAGGGTTGCAGCATTAGGAAGGTTAAGAACCACTGCTCTACAGCTTTCTGAATTATGAAACGGGAGCCAGGTTCTTCCTTGTTCATTTCCATGGCATGAATTGAGTGCTCTTATAAAAGGAAAAAAAATATTAATAAACACGGCTAGTGTATCTCACTTACTGCTAGTGTATCTCACTTACTGCTAGTGTATCTCACTTACTGCTAGTGTATCTCACTTACTGCAAGCTCAGTTCTACACTACATTCTTTCCACAGCCCTTTTGATTAGATGCTGGCTGTCTTTGAAGTACAGCTGAGGCCCTAAAATACATTTGGAATAATGTTTTGGTCAAGGTTACAAATCTTATAAGTTACAGGGCCAGAATGTGAACTCAAGGCATCTGGGCCCAGAACCAAAAAGTGTTAGCATCCCTCTGGGAATCATTTTGCGTGTGTGGGGTATTATCTATTCTGAACTTTTGTACAAGTAGACAATTTAGGTCTCAGTGATATCCAGTAGGGAGGAAATATATCTACATTAGTATGGAAATCTTGTGGCTTCTTTCTTCCTCCCTGGTAAAAGTGAATTTGTTGTAAACCTAGCACATATATATATATATATGTGTGTGTGTGTGTGTGTGTGTGTGTGTGTGTGTGTGTGTTTACAAAATATGTACTTTGATTTACTTGTGTATGTCTGTGTGACTGTATCCTGTATGTGTGGGCACTCTTGAAGGTCAGAAGAAGGTGCCAGATCCTCTGCAGTTTGAGTTGTAGATGTGAGCTGCTGGGCATAGCTGCTGGAAACTGAACCCAGGTCCTCTGAGAGAGCTTCAAGCCCTCCTTACCTCAGAGCCACCTCTCCAGCTGAACCCTACCAGTTTTAAAACATATATTTTAGTGTCTTCCTCAGGACCCCTGTGACCTCTCAACTGTGTCATGATCCACCCCCCACGACATCTGCTCTTCTGTAAATGTTAAAAACAGCATGTATCTACCAGAGCCGAAAGCACTGCCCCTTGCTGGCTTTCACATGTGGTCCCGTCCTCCAAGAAGGGCATATGTGTAGATTCCCTGACCATCTTTGAAGCATCACAGTGTGGAAAATGAGACTTCTATTTGTGGCCAGTACTATCTCAGGACCAGTTTGGAAGAAGACCACATTCTGGAAAGACAGATGAGAAAATTCCTGTTATTTCCTTACATCAGACTACAGAAAGACATCAGCTTGGCAAGCAGGATACTTGTGGGTTGAGTGTTTGCCCATTCCTGACCCTCGGCAGAACTGCATGCACTGGGAACTCTATTGGTGTCCCTTCTCTTTCCTTAGTGGCTCTCTTAAGGCTGTGATGAGGTAGGAACACGTAGCAGAAAGTTTAATAACAAGAAACTAAAAATCATAACAGAACCCCTCGCGTACCCCATTAGTAGCCAAACTAGTCCTTAAGTAGAACCCTATAAATAGAAGCTCCAAACAGCAATCAGAGCCTCCAGTACCCTCACTCATGTGGCTCACTGCCAATCTTCACAGTGTATCCTTCTCCAATCTGTGTTATTATCCCTTCCCAAATAAAGCTTTCTTGTTCTTCTAGCGGATCTGTGCTAAGTTCTTAGTACTTTGGGTAAGAGGCCAAGAAACTGGGAATACTGGATCTTAACTCTGGCCACTGGTAATGGCAATACCTTCCAAACACTTATTCTCAACCATCAAGGTTTCTACACTGTGCCCAGACCCTTGGAAAGCATACCCCAGAATGCTTCTTTCTTCTGAGCAGGACTCACCTGCCCCTTCTTGACTAAGTATAAAAGTCACTTTTTGGCCTAATTCTAAGCCAGTAAAGCATCTAAATGAGACTCTATGTTCCTGAAACTCCCGTGTGGTTGATCCATGAATGATCTGGAATTCGGGGCAAAAAAAGGAAGTGCTTTTGCTGTATCTTTGAGCCCAGAGGAGTGTGTGCATCTCCCCTGCCTATGGCTGGCTGCTCACCTACCTGCCTCCAGGATTCAGATGGTTAGATAGGCCCCAGGTCTGTAGCAGGTGAAGGCAGTCCACAGCACAGCTATATTGGATAAGCGAGAAGACAAACACACAGCCTTTAGACATTCTAAGTAGACATGTTTAATCCTCCTGCAGTAATTAAACCCATCCATCTTTTTCTCTGGTCCACAAGAAGACTGATCAGGTATATAAGTTGCCACACATAACATCCTTAAGCTATACAGGATTGGGCATTCCGGTGCTACTACAGTGTAACAGGAAAAAGATGTCTAAGCTAGTGGTTTCCAAGGGTTTTAATGTGTGTCCACACTAACAAATGGTTTTAGAAAGTTTCTCTGCTGTATGCCTACTTAGTCATTATTTATGTAGAAGTTCTCTGACTTTAAACAATTCTGTTTTGTCAACTTACACAATTGGAGGTATCTGGGAGGGGAAATCTCACTTGAGAAATTGTCTTCGAATTGCCTGGAGCCAAGTCTGTAGAACACTTCCTTGATTAATGATTGATGCGGGGTAGTGCCACCCCTGGGCAGGTGGTCCTGGTTCTGTCATAACGAAGGTTGTCTAAGCCATGAGAGGCAAAGTGGTAAGCAGTGTTGCTCCATAGTTTCTGCATTGGTTCCTGCTTCCAGGTTCTTGCCTTGCGTTCCCCCTCTGACTCTCCTCAGGGATGGGGTTTAACCTCAGAGTTGTGAGCTGAAACAAACCTCACGTTGCTTTTGGCCATGGTGTTTATCCCAGCAATAAATAAGCAAACGAGGACAACTGGATTTTTTTTTTTGCAACTTTTTGATGATGCAGTAGAAACTGTATTTGCAATTTTGAATTTTGGGTATTCATGTGTGGCACAATCCTCTCCATTAATGTTGGGTACCCACAGTGACTGGCAGCTCCTACAGCCACTCGGTCATCATGGTAGGCAACCAATGGCCTACAGAGTATGTGTGGGTAAACTGAGGTTTTGCGGGTTAGGTGTACTACATACATTTTTCAGTGTGAAATGTTTCCAACCTAAGATGCAGAACAACTGCTTTTATTTCTTCATGACATTCATGCTTCTCTGTATTTATGTGTACATGCCACAAATGTACGAATATGAAAGTAAGAAACCACATATTGTGATAGATATGAGCAAGGCTGGAAAGATGACTCAAAGGGTAAAAAAATCTCTTGCTGACGAGCCTGGAGAATTGAGTTGAGTCTCCAGAGTCCACATAGAGGTAGAGAGAAACAAAGGACTCCACAGAGATGTTCTCTGACCTTCACCTTCAAACCACATCATGCACACCCATGTACAGGTGCATATGCATACAAGGACGCCATGCACACACCTAGAATAATAAATAAAAGAAAAAGATTTAAAAGTCAGTTATGAACAGGAGTTCTAATGTGTCTTTACATTGCAGTTAATCACTGCCTACTTCCCCAAAAGTCTCAGAAGTACGCTGGGTACTAGAACACCATTGAAGGAGACCTTATTATTTGTGACTGTGGTAAGCAATCAGCCAGACCAGAGTTGCAATCTTGCTACTGACTAAGTCACCCCAGGTCACTGACTAAGTGATTGGAGTACACAGTCCTATCTCTATCATCTTAGTTTGTGTATCTGTAAACCATATCTGTGAGCCTGGCCCCATGCTGAGGTGCTGGACTTATGAGGACATGAATCCCTTTGGTTAATTCCAGAGAGAATTTCATTAAATTTCTGAATGTTATCCGATGACTTGGGTTGCTGACTGAACATGCTGATTCCTGAGCCCTCCCCTAAATATAAAGACTTGTCTGGAAATGAGGGGGACTGAACATGCTGATTCCTGAGCTCTCAACCAAATATAAAGACTTGGCCAGAAATAAGGGGTCTGCCTTTTACATGTGTCCTAGTGATTCCTAACTATGAAGAGAGAAAGGTAATCAGATGGGTAAATAGTCACAGAAATGGTGGCATGTCTAGTAAAAAAGAGGTGTGACAGGGCCCAGAGGGAGGGCATTTATTCCAGACTGACCAGTTCCTGGAGACAACTATGTGAGCCATTGCTCTAGCTCTTCTGGCTGTCTCACAGTCAAGGAAGGTTTGGATTTGATTAGATTCTATCAGAACATTCGTTGGCCTCCTACCTGGTCCTTTGACTCTACCTGCTCTCTCCCTTTCTCTTATCATTTGCAGTGTATGCTCAGTGGCAGGCTGTATGTAGACCTGTAGAGTCCCACGTTACAGCAGACAGAATGAGGTGACTGAGCTGTCTGAGGGCACAGGCTCTTCTGCAGGCCAGGCACACTGTTGCTGTGTGGAAAGCCTCAGGGCATGATAAAGAATTTAGTGATTTGTTTATACCCTACCTCATTCCAAAGTATCATTTAAAATGTCTTCAAGAGATATAAATAATACAAGTCAAAGGATAAGTGAGCAAAGAACAACAGGAACAACAAAAAAATCTGTGTTTATTTGTTCATTGCATGTATGAGTTATCACAACAAGGGCAGACCCAGTAAATAAACTGTTTCTATTCTTTTTCTTTAACTGGTTGTTAGAAATCAATCCCAGGGCCGTGTACACCCTAGGTGAGAGTTCTGCTACTGAGTTATGTCCCTATCCAAATTTAACATATGGTCCTAACAGCTGTAACAAGATGCAATGAATTTGACCACGATAGCTTTATTTTGGAAATGCCACAAAGATATATGTCCAATGTATGATGGAGTGAATGATAGCCTCGCAATCCTTATGCTAATTGAAGTTCCCTATAAGTATTTAAAGTGTAGGTACAATATCTTTTTGCCATACTTTTTTTTTAAATGGGGAACACTGCTAGCGTCATCTGGTCTACCTGACAACAGAGGCACACACTGAATCATTCCCCTGATCTCTTAAGACAGCAACTGTACATTCTCTCCAACCACCCTACACAACCACATTTATTTCGAAATGCTGAGGCAAATGCAATATCCTGAAACCTTGTTTAACATGTTCCATCCTTCTTGAGCGCTTTCTTTGGGAAGTTGTTCACTTCCTTTTGAGCTCTCAATCAGTTCTTATTTCCTCAGGAATCCTTTTCTCATCTAACCAATACAATTTATTCTTCTCTACCCAGATTTGGTGTTACTTTGTTTAGATTTCTCATTTGATATGAGCTAAGGCATGAAGTACTCATGGACTACTTTCATTATCCTATAATTCTCAAGCCCAGTAACAAGGAACACAAAGGACACTTGGATCCAGACCCAGGATTGCAATGAGAGCCCTACATGAAACAGTCACTCTGCAATAGTTGCTATTGGGTGGAGGAGTGACATGGCATGTCCTTGCTCTCCAGTCCCTGCAACAGTCCACAAGGTCAGGCACTCTGTGAAGTCAAGGGTTGTTTCCACTTATCACACCTACAGGATCTTTTCACTCGAATTTGAAGGAATCTATCCAAACAGCATCTATCTACAGATCATTGAAAACACTATTCTGTTTTCCTCCACTAAATTACATGTGTTCTTCGAGTTTGCAGCAACTCTAAGAATCACCAACCTTATTTCCCAGATAAAGGAATGAGGCTCTTCATTTTTCTTCATCTTTGCAAGCTTCAACTTCCTCAGATGAAACACTGGCTTAAAAATGTTATTTACTTTCCAAGATCTTTAATAAAGCAATACCGTGCATACATTGTCCCACTATGACACTTGACTAAGTTGCTTTGGGAACTGTAATTCTTTCCTTTCTTGGTCTAGATTTTTACTGTGTTCTTTCTTTTTGTCAGGGATTGCCCAGAGTATTAATTTAAATAATTTATATTGCTAATGGCTTTCTCTGGCCAACCTTCTGAAGCAGGTATGAGTTATGATTTCCACCTGGAAGGTACAGAAGAAGTTAACAATTTGGACAAGCTAAACAGAGCCAGCTGGAAGCAGATTGGGACTCAACCCAGGGAGTTTGATTCTGCTCTAAGGTTGTAAACAAATCCTTCAAATCCAACACCCAATACACAGAGTGCCAGAATGTATTGATAACACCATAGAGACATAGAGCAACATAAATTGGAATGAAAGGTTTCCTGTGACCCAACATGACCTGGCTGCTGAGGTTTCAGTTGATACTCCTCAAGCCTACCAGGGGAAGGACCCAAAGGTGAGGGGACCCACTCAAGTGAAAGTTCAGGGAGAGAAGTCAGTCCATGCATATGTAAACCTAATCCTGGTTGTTTCCCTGCAGATCTCGGTTGCTTGTGTTTCTGTGGTGTTCAGAGTTCCATTGCTGCTCTTGCCTTCTGCTGCATTTCTGCTTTCTAGCCCTCCTGGAGCCTGAATGGGCCAAGTTTGTTCCTCAGTGATATTTAATATCCAACACCCATTGCTGCTTACCTCTTCAGGACACAAGTATGTATGTTTAGCCTTTGCCAGCCTATAGCTACTCCTTCAGGCAGGGCTACAATCAAACATTGCCCCATGAGGCTGGGGGTATAGAGTAGTGGAAAAATGTTCACCTAACATGTCTCAAATCCTAGGTTCAAACTTCAGCATACCAAAAACAAGAAAACACTGTTCTGTCTGAAAGACTTTCCTACCCCCTGTAAATGCTGTGAGGGCTTGTTGCCAGTCTTGCTTTTGGTCTGCATGTTCCTGTATGTAGCTCCTCTGCCCTTTACAATCCTAGTGTTTATTCTCTTAGTGATTCAATGGGCATTCAGAATCTCTCTGAATGTGGAACTTGTAAATTCTACGTAGTCAGGAATCTTCCTCAGGGATCCCCTCTCTGCCTCTCAAGCACTGGGATAGACAGCTGCCACACCTACCCAGCTTTATATGGGTCCACAGGATTTAAACCCTGGTCTTCACATTTGGGTTATCCACTGAGCCATCCTCCTGGTCCCTCACTTAGTTTACCATTTATTGACTTTGAATATTTCATAGGTCAGACTGAAATGAGCTGAGTGGATCAGGAGCATGGAGTAATTTAAGTAAAACCCTTCCTTCCGTCATTTGATACTTAGAGGCTCTGTGTGGCGATTTTAAGAATCACTTTATAGTATTCAGATATAGTGTGTTATTTCTCCCAGAGGCTCAAATTCCTCTGGCAGCTGGAAAGCTTTCCAGTTATCAAAGGTGGTCAAGTCCTGTGTGATCAGATTCTGTCTCTGTTATGGTGTTATTTGTCTACAGGTGGAACTTATGTCTACCAGCCGGCTGCCAGTGTAGGCTCTAGTGCCTAGTGCCTGGCAAGATAGAAAGCATCGGTGGGCTCTGACATGGGGAAGAAGATAAGGACATAATGACAAAGACACGCCCCCTCTTCCTGACACACACACACCAAACATACACACGCACACCAGACACACACACAGATACACACAAGCACACACACCAGACACACACAGATACACATACACCACACACACACACACACACACACATACACACACACACACACACCAGACATACACATACACACACAGATACACACAAGCACACATACCAGACACACACAGATACACATACACCACACACACACACACACAAAGAGTTAAGGCTCTCCACGGCCAGCTCTGCTTTCATTCGCTGGGATCCCATAACTGCTTCCTGAGCAGCTCCGAGATCCACTCCAGTCTTAGAGTCCTAGTAAATGTCACCCAAGAAGCTAAGGATTTTTCCACACCAGAATGTTCCCAAGATAGCTCATCTCCAAACTTTGAGTCACTTTGTAGCAAAATGAGGGAGATCACCTAAAGGAAAATTGCTGTGGTTTACATGAGAGACAGCAGAATCCCATCAGCCTCCATGGTGTCCCGCCCCAGCTTTCTTTGTCCCATCTTGTTAAAGGCCAGCTCATGGAACTGGGAGCCACATAGTCCCAAGGTTGCATGGTCAGGACCAGAGTCTCCATGGTCTCCAGTCTGTGAACCAGGGAGAAACTGGGGTTTGACACACACACATATACACACATATACATGACAGACAGACAGACACACATACACACACACACACACATACACATGACAGACAGACACGCACACACATACACACACATACACATGACAGACAGACAGACACACACACAAACTGTGCACCTCCGTTTGCACTCCACTTGCTTAGTTTCTCTTTTTACGATGCTACCATCTCTCCTGGGGATTTCCAGGACTGTTTCAGTAAGTAATATTTTTGATTTTGATTTTCCTTAACTCTGCCATGGAAAATGGAATCAAGCTTACCGACTCATTGGATTAGGGTTCAGAGAGCGGGAGTGGGAGAGCAGCTGCTCTACTGGAAGGCTTGGGACTGAGATGGTCCCTATGCTCTGGCCACCAGCTAATGCCTTGAACCTCTGATTTAGCTAGACCCAGCCAGCAGTTCCACCTATCTAGCTAAGGGGATCTTTCTCTCCACCAAGTAGGGAATTTTGCAATATATTATTGCTTATGACTCACTTCTTTTAACACACATTTCCTGAAAGCCTCAGTGAGGAGAAGATGGACTTTGACTATGCTTGCTCGCTCTCTCACCACCCAAAGCAGGACAGTACTGCAGCTTCGCCTTACTTTGTTTCCAGGGACTCTCAAAGGTACGGTTTTGGAATAGGACTTTTGGGAAGGCAGGAGATGTGTCTCCTTATTCAACTTCACATTCGTAGAGCCAGGCACAAAGACCTGTTAGGTCTCTGAATACTTACTGAATCCACACGCCAAGGAACATCATGTGCTAGGATAGACTATCAGATTGCTAAAATGTCAACTTACCTCCCAACCTTAGCGCAGATACTTGACAACGTTCTTCACCTTTTCAACAGTGTATACCAGATGCAGGGCTCCCAGAATCCAAGCAGACAGCACATGTCATCAACAGCCTTCCAACTCCAACCCCTAACCCAAATGTGAGCCATTCCTGCATGTCCCAGCACCTGCCCCGAGGCTCCGCTTCTGTCTGGCCACTCATGAGACCATCTGGCCAGCTTGTCTTCTTCCTTGTGCACAGTGACATAACCTCCTGTCATGCCTGCGTCTCCAGGGCTCAGTGCTGTGCCTCTGTGCTGGTTGGAATGACATTGTTGGCTTTTTCAGTCTTTAACCCTCACACGCTGCATCAATATTTTAGTGATCTGATGAGCCTTTCTTGCTCTTCTATGGGCATTGTTCTTTTATTCTGGCTTTTCTATGCATCTCTTCATCCTTCCCTCTTAGCAGTGTTCTTAGATGGTTAGTGGATTAGATGGCCCAATGGTTAGTTTTCCATTTCTTAAGAGAATTTCATGCATACATATAATGTGCTTTGATCAAATTCATCCCCATCCCTTTCCATCCAGTTCCTCTTTTGCTTCTCCCTCCTACCAAGTTCCACTTCCAACTTCATCTTATCCTTTTTGTTTAACCCACTGATTTTAGTGAGTGCTGCCTGTATGGGTTTGACCATAGGGTCCTAAAAACTGCACCCCTGAAGAAAACGGATTCTGTCTCTTCCAGCAGGCATAAACACCAATAGCTTCATAGCAAGGGGTGAGACTTCATGAACCCTTCCATATCCATGCTTGGATTTTGACTGACTTGCTCTTAGGCAAGCAGGTCTTTTCAGAGCACATGATTGAGGATGCTGTGAAGTTTCATGTGCTGAAAACTAAGAGCAAGGAAAGCTACCATTGCCATTTTGCCTGTGTCTGAGTCCAACTAAGCTGATGACATAGCCCCGGTTCAAGGGCAGGGAAAAGAGCTTTGTTTTCCCGTCTAAGCCATAGTTCAGAAAATAAGATGCTAACCTTCTCATTTTTCTGCCTTGTGTTTCATCCAGACCCTCAGTAGGTTGGCTGATAACCATATATTGGGAAGGAGTCTACTTTACTGGATCCACAGTTCAGATGCTAATATGGCTTCAAAGCATCCTCACATGCACAAACAGCAAAAATACTTTATCTAGCCAACCCATGACTCAGTCAAGCTAGCATATAAATAATCATCATAGTTAAGAACATGGGTTCTGGTTTCAAATTTCTTATGACTTTGAGTCTTGTCTTTCATAGCAACATAGGCCAACTTATGTCCAACATGTGCATATAAAATTACAATATTAGTAGTACATGTTGCATTGTGCTATCAAGAAGGTTGAAAGAATACACATGCAGGATACTCATCATATAGCAAGCATTCATTAAATGCTAATTCGTACTTGCCACCATTATTGGTCATAGTGGAGGTCAGCTTTAATTTTCAACTTGATACAACCTAGACTCATTTGGAGAAAGTCATAGTAAAAAGCCATCTACATTGGGTTGGCCTATAGGCAGGTCTGCAGGAAATTAATTAATTAATTAACTAATTAATTAATTAATGTAGGATGGATGATTCAGCCTACTAGGGGAGGCTCCATTCCCTAGGTGAGAGGTCCAGAACTGTGTATGAGTAGAGAGATTGAGCTGAGCACAAGTAAGCCAGTAGCATGTATGCACCCCGGTCTTTCTTCTCTCGACTATTGGTGTAATATGACTGCCTTTTGAAGTTCCTGTCTTGGCTTTCCTACAATGACAGACTTTTATCTGAAATTGAAAGCTAAAATAAGCCCCTTTCTTCCCTACATTGCTTTTCATGTCAGGATGTTTTATCACAACAGCATGAAACCAGGGAAGTCACATATTTCATATTAAACACTATTATATGTGCTGTGAACAACAAAGAAAACTGCATGTCTCACAGAGCTTACATTTGTGATGTAATCCTTTGGTTTCTTATTTTCCTGTATGTCTTAAGTTGTAGCAGCCACTTACACCATTGTATAAATCAGGCAGTGGCTCCTTTCAATGTGATAAGGAGAAATGAAAGGTCATAGAGCAACTATCCCAAAGGAGAAAAAGGGTAGTTCATGTGATTCAGGAAATAAACCAGCAGTTACATAATTTCATTGTCGCCCCCTGTCTCTAGGCCATGGTCAGCAAGTTTAATTTATTGTTTTGTGTGAGCAGCCACAGGGCTTGGGCCATCAATTTTTTTTTCCTCAATGGCGGTGAAGTGACTCACTATTAGCCTTGTATGATTACAACATCTGTATTATGATGTCGGGAACACAGGGCTGCTGCAATTTATTCCCTTTATTTAGTTCACTGTTTCACTCAGCGTATCACTGAACTGCAGCGTTGATGGAAAACTTCCCTCTCCTCTCCTGGTATTCCTTCTCCTTGCCCTGCTGTCTTGGTTGATGTCTTGTTTAAAGGGAAATGTGTGCATATCCTAGTTTCTTCCAGTGGCTGACCTGGGGGCTGCTGTACCCAGAGCAAGCTGCTCTCCGTGGTGCTGAAAAGAGTTCACTGCAGGCTTAGCAGCTACAGGTTCTCCGCCCTCAGCAGATTTCTCTGCAGGTTCCCTACTCCCAGTGGGTTCTCTATCCCCAGCAGGATGCATGTGCCTTTTATTTCCAAGGCAAGATTCTCTCTCCACCCTGTGCTGCTTCTAGCTCACCAGGAGGCTCTTGTTCTGGCAACTGCCACTTGCTCTGGCTTTGAATTGCCATTGACTTATGGCTCGTCTTTGAAGTGGGCTGCCCTATTAGAGACAATTTGTCCTTGCTTTGTGCATAGATGTTCTTCAAACTGGAGGATCCAGAGATGAGAAGGCCTCCATGAATTAGCTGTGAAGTTATTGTAGATTTGGTGTACAAGAATAGTTAGCAAATTTGGATCCTTCACAAGACTCTCGTTTAATATTCACTGGCAAGAACAGCTGCTCTTGGTTTAGGGAGACTAATTGCCTTTCAAATTGTTCTGGAAGCTTCCATCCATTTTGATCACTTTGTGGGGTTAAATATTCACTCATAATCACACCAAAGGAAGCCAAGCTACAATGACTTCTCTCAGACTTTAAATCTATTGTTCATTTTCTTAAAAAAAATTTAAGTGTGTGCCTGTGTATGTTCATGTGAGTACAGGTGGTGGGGACTGGGGTCCTTTGAAAGAGCAGTACATGATCTTAAGCACTGAGCCACCTTTTTAGCTCCTTCCATCAGACTTTAGAGTCTTGTGTCATCTGGTCCTCAGTGACCTCATCGATGGTCCACAGGAAGATGATTGGGATACTTGGAGCCTCTATCTATTGTCAGATAGTTCATTACAGGAATGACCTTGAGGATCATATCATGGCTCTTGGCCTCTCTTCATTGCCTTTTAAAGAGAGCTAGTTTCAATCGTCCTGTGATATTTATTAAAGATGCCCTGACTTGGTTTGTATGGACTTTGAAAAGCATAAACCTATGCTATTGTGGGATATTTGATCACACAGTGTGAAGCTGTGTCTATCCTTCCTCATCTGCTTTAAGGCACCTTCTGATTGGTTTAATAGAGAGCTGAATGGGCAATAGCCAATTAGGAGAGAATAGTCAGGACTTTCAGGGAGAGAGAGGAACTCTGGGAAAGGATCTGAGAGGTGAGGATTCACCAGCAAATGTGAGGAAGTCAGATGTACAGCATGGAAGAGAGGTAATGAGCCAATGGGAGAATATATATTAATATATATACAGGTTAATTTAAGCTATAAGAGCTAGTTGGGAGCTAACCTAAACTAAGACCAGATTTTCATAATTAATAATAAGTCTCTGTGTCATTTTTCAGGAGCTGTCTCTGTGTCATTGTTTGGGAGCTGCTGGTCCAAAGAAAGTCCGACTGTGCTGTACAGATAGAGACATAGTAAATGTGATGCCCTGAAAAGGCAGAAACTGACCAGGCCTGGCAGCACAGGCCTGTAATCCCTGCTACTAGAGAGCTGGAAGCAGGAGGATTGCAACTGCAAAGCCTGCCTGAGATACAGAGTGAGTTCAAAGTCATACTGGGCAGTGATTAGAGAGACATAGTCTCAAAACACGGAGTAGAAGGAGGGCTGGGGATATAGCTCAATGGTAGAGTGGCGTATTCACGGTCCTAGGTTCAACCTTCAGTATTATAATCAGACCATAAAAAAACATAAGAGAAGTAGATATTGGTAGTTGGAACAGGAGAGGGAAAATTGGATGGCAGAAGCGACAGGGATGTTTGTTGAATAGAGGCATGGGAAAGAAGAGCTCTGGGACAGCTGGAACAGCAAATAGTGGAGAGCTGGCAGTAGGTTTATGGTCAGGAGGAACAGTACAGGAAATTAAGATAAGATAATTGGTGAGCACAGGCCTGGCAGACAGTCCAGAGTGTTCATGCTTGTATTAATCTATAACTTAACTAAGGCTGTCCAATCCTGTGTGTTATTGAAGAAGCAGAGAGATATGTCCAACACAGAGTTTCCCTTCCACTCTGTAAAGTTAAGGGAGCCCAGTGAAAAAGGTCTCAAACTTCTGAGTTAATTTCTTCTACCCAAATGAAATTTTGGATTTGGTGATGGTAGGCAAAAGGATATATGAGAAAAGGGAGCAGAGGGGAGACTCAGGAACTAGTCGTATTTATTGGTCGACTTCTTATTTGTCGTGGCAAACTTCTCATAACGGCCCCAGGATTTGGTACATTCACTGTCCCTGCTCACGCAGATGAGGAAATGGAAACATTAGAAGCCGAGCCTCAACATGTGTGCCTGAAGGGTGTGATGTCAGGGATCAAGTTTGTGCTGTCTGGCTCCAGAGCTCATATATGTGTCCAATATAATTACTTGGTTTTGCCATGCTGATTTTATACAGGTCTGTATGGATAGCTGCAAAGCTCATCTTTATCAGCACAGAAATATCTTAAGAGCTCAGTCTCTTTGCTTCAGGCAGGCCATTATTATTAATTTGTAGTTTTTTATGGGAACCTGGGGATAGCAGCGGCAGAAGGGAGGACCTCCCTCCCAGACCTCTGTCCAGACAGGCTGGAAACCTTTCCTGTTCACTTTAGGACTGTGTTGAGGGTTACAAAAGGAAACGTCAGAGGAGCAGGAACAAAAAAAAAATCATGCATTTATGTTGCCTGGAGTAAAAGGCATCAAGAACTCCCGGGGCAGTGAGTGGAAACCATTAGAACAGATTCCAGGCACAATCTTTCCCATGCACACACGTCGTCAGTTGGAGTCTGGTCAACAATATTTATTTTGTAGTTTGCCAGACGCTGCTAGAGGTCTTGAGAGGACAGAGAGGATTTGAAGTCCTCCATTTAACTGTAGATTAAAAGTGGCCAATAGAACGTGAAAAGGGATGTAATGTGACTTTGAACCCAGACCATAAGAAGACTTGGAGCTCCTGATTCCAGCTCTGGAAACTCTCGGAACACGGTTGCCTTGCTGAGTAAAGCTAAGACCCGTGAACAGTCCTCTGAGCAGCAGCCAGCATCAACACGACCTCATTCAGGGACCGTCTTCGCATCAACCCAGGGGTGTGTTGTCTTCAGGTGACTCCTGCTCCAGTGGCTAATGATAATGCCATGAGCAGCCCCAAGGATGAACTGCTCAGCTGAGCTCAGTCGAGGGATGATGAGGAAGAAAAAGCTGTTTTAACTTGTGAGTTTGGGGAATTCGTGATGTGGCAATCAAAATCCATAACACTGTCATGAAGAGATCCTGTCAGAGAGTGGGTGGCAGGTGTAGGAACAGGTGCTGGCGGCATACGGAGTCTGTGCCGCTGCGGTGGAAGCAGATGATGCTGTGGAGGTAGGCTAGACCTGAAGGACCAGCAAAGCATCCTCTCCAGGCCTAGTCCTGCTGACTCTTATTATAGGAGTTTGGCCGGGCACATGCCATCCTGAGGGCTCTCTGCTTCCTCTCCAAGAATGAGTCTCCATTGTTGCATGGGTGTTTTATTATTTATGAACCTCTATTTACTTCTCTATAAATTTAGAAGGCATGGAACCTAGAACAAGCTGCACACAGAGCACAGAAGGGACAGGCTTATTGCCCTCCCTCTTCCTGGAGAGACCAGGAGAATATTTGTAGAGTAGAGAAGTAGGCACAGGCCCTGTGGTCAGAGGCCGGGCCTGGAGTTTCTGGCTGCATATTCTCCCAGTAGCGGGGCTTCACCTCTATCAAAAGTCAGAACGGAAACCTTTGATTCCTGCACTATCCACTCATCTCTTTTGTGCATGAAGCTCCCTGCTACTTATCATGAATGACTAGTCTTTGTGCTTAATATCAAGCACTGATTTTACCGCATTTAATCTGAACAGAGCTGGGCTGTAGAAACAAGACAGATCCCAACAGCCCCATCACTTCCCTCTTCGGTTCTGTGCTTAGTCCCAACTCTTCTGACGTGTCTTGATGGGACTGAAGGAACCAGGCTGAGTGAGAGGAGGGGTAATGGCATAAACATCGTGAGGCACGGAGCCATGTGGGTTCATAGCAAATCCAAGCAATATGGAAAGCTGGCAGAGCTATCAGGGGGCAGGCTGGAAAGGGTTAACAGAACCAGTGGGCCAGCTGGCATCTGTGCTGGCACTCCTAGGGAGAACGTAAAGGAGCTTCGGTGTCAAGACAAGAAAGAGAAACAAAACAAAAATACCAGAGCTTTAGCCAAATTCCCAAGTTACCAGATGGATGGTGAAGGCAACATCTAGCCAACTCCATGTAGCAGCCTCTGGCCAGAAAAGTCCTCAAGCCTGGGCCAGTCTGTGAGCCCACCTGGACAGCTTGTCTCTGTTGGATGGCATACCAGAGACCCAGGCTGTCACTGACTGCGTGTCAAGGAGAAGGGTTGATTTTTCCCCTTTATTAACCCATGCATCTACGCAGCTGCCCACCTACCCATCCATACACCCATCTATCAACTTGTGCATATTTAACAATAAACATTTATTAGACACCTACATCAATAGGTGACTATACAGCCAAATCAGGGTGACAAAGATGAATAACACAACATGGTCTTTGCCTTGGAGGACAAAGATCTGCCAAGACTGGATATTGTGGGCCACTATGAAGTGAGCTGGAAAAAAGTTGGTGGTCGAATAAAAAAAAATCTGTTTGCCGATGATTTATTGTGAGTTCGGCAATGTTCTTCACTTCAGAGATTTATACGCATTATCTCATCTAGTCCTCCCCATGGACATGCAAACTGGGCCGTGCTATTAGCCCCTTTTAGAGCTGAGGAACTGTCTTCAAGGATGAAGTGACTTGCTTAAGGTTGCAGTGGCTCTGTCTGGATTCAGGCCTCAGTTCATTCCTTGCTGTAGAGGGGAACCTGGGCAGAAGCATGTGCAAGGCCTGGCACCCAGCATGCCACAGGAGTCTTGCTACTTGGTAGCAGTGGATGGGGGTACATGCAGTAGGGTGGTCAGTAATGGCATAAGCTGTGGGGAGGGAGACAGACTCTGCCACTGGTCCCCAAATGGCAGAGTAGCATCGACGTTTGAGGGGTCATTCCAAGCTGAGAAGACACTCCCCCCAGACGTCCTAGCGCTCCTCTCAGCGTTGGCAGAAATTGCTTTCTAGTTCATGGCTGACAACACGCTCATGAAATACAAATTCCTTTTCTCCTTTGCTTCCTGGCTTGCCTCTTGTACGCATATGTGCACTGACAGATGGATGAGCTACCGAGGCAGCTGAGAATCAGAATGAGGGAGAAGGGTGCTGGGATTTGGGGGTACAAGTGGAGGGGAGACTCCAGTTCGGTTTTGCCAGGCAAGTTGAATGTCTGGGTGTGGGATGAATGGAAAGTTCTGTTTTGGTTTTTAAATCCTGTATCCTGTTACCGACAGGGCTGCTCGAGAATGACGGCGGTGGGGTGGGAGGGATGGCTCACCTGCAAGGTGCTCCCCACCAGCTTCCCAGCCAAGCTGGCTTCTTCTGCATAAGCTGTTTTTCTTGTCTGGAGTCAGTTCACACCTAATATGGAAGAATGGCTTTTCAGCCTCTACTTGTTGCTATGGTAGCTTGGGAAGGACTGCGGTGGAGTTGTTGCTGCAGCTCCCCCTTCTCCAAACACGTTTGGCTCGGGACTGAACACGCACAGTTTGAAGACGAGGCGCGTGTCAGTGGATGGCATGTCTTTTATTTGGGGAAATATCTTTGCAGAGGGCAGAGTGGCAGCTTCTGATGGTCCTTCAGAGCCTTCGCTGTGTGGATTCCAACCTACCTGAGGCTCCTGCAGTCCGCTTTCACCCCCATCCCTACTAGTTGGGGGACAAAGATTGAAAACAGCCCTTGCAAAGATCTCTAATGGTTTAACTGCCTGGATGAAAATGGAAACTATTGTTAAGTTTTAAAAATAATTTCAAATAAATGAGTGCTATAAATAGGAGGGACTTATTTCCAACAGGAAGAATGCTTCCTGCTCTGGAAATGAGACGGTGTCAGGAAAGGCAGTGGTGTGAGCATGGCATGCCTTTCACGTTGAAGTTGGTGAATGAAACAGGTAGGTGGTGATGGTTGAGGCATGCTCCATTTTTGCCCTTAGGGAGGCTGCAATTCAGCCAGTAAGACAGATGCTCCATAATTAGTTACTATGAAGAGTATGAGTCACCAATGGGCACCCATCTGAGGGGTCAGGGAAGGCTCTCCTGAGGGAGAGAGGCTCAACAGAATCACAGAGAGTCATGGCACATGGACCTGGCTGTTGATTTCTAGGAAAGGGGTCAGCACATAAGATTTTTGAAGGGAACAACAATCCGTTGGTATGTTAGGAGAATGCAAAAAACACTGTAGCTAAAAATAAGAAGGGATGTTGATGTCGATGTTTGTGGTGGGGAGGATTTTGAAGGGAGGGGTTACAGTTGAAGTACTATAATGTCCTGGGCATTGCTCTAAGTGTTTTCCATGTGTTAATTTAATCCACACAGCCACCTTATCAAGTGTGTTGCCAATGAAAACCCTGAGAAACAGAGAGATGCAATGACTGTCTAAGATCTCAACAAAGCATGTAAATCACCTAGTTTATTCTAGAGCAAGCAATAGGGCAGCAGTAGTCTAAGTTTTGGGTGACTAGAAGTCACAGGAAGTACTGAGCAGACAACAGAACCCTGTACTGCTGGCAAGAGTGTGCACTGGGTATGGAGTAGAGAGAATGGCAAGGATTCCAGGTAGGACTGGGGACGCTGGAGGAAAGGAGAGAAACAAGTGGATCCGAGGTGCTGGGAGGCAGACTCCAAGGGCCTTGAGGGCTGTGAGGATGTGAAGGGCACACGCCATGAAGGACAGATCCTAGGTCTCATGTTTCACCATCTAGGGGAACTGTGTGGCTTCAGTTCTTGCTGATAGGGCTGAGTGGGCTTGGGAGCCCCATAGGAAGGTTAGGGCTGAATGCAGCTAGATGATGGAAGACAACTATTGAAAGTCACAAATGAAAGCCTGTCTCCTCCTTAGTGCTCTTCTTTGTACCTAATGGAGACAGTATGAGGAGATCCCTCCCTGCTTGCTCACCCCAGCTTTTTTTCTTCCCAAACATACAGAACATGTCCATCTCACTATTGCTGGGATGCTCCTTGCATTTTGCCATGCCTCTATCTTTTCATAAAGTCAGTCCACCCCAACATATAAACTTATTTTTTCGGAACTGCTTTAGGTCTTACAGTTTCTGTATCTCTCAGCAAAACCACCACAGATGGTCAGATCTCCTTTCAACACTTGCTTCTGTACTAAACAACAAGATTCTTGACAGTAACTCCAGCTCTCTGCTCCCAAATGTTCATGAGTATTGCTTAATTTTAAACTGTTATCAGTTTTGCCTAAGGACAGCCATCACTATCGCCATCATCATCACCATCATTACCATCATCCTCATCCTCATCATCATCACCATCACCATCATCATCATCACCATTACCATCATCACCATTACCATCATCACCATCATCATCACCATCATCATCACCATCATCATCATTATCACCATCATCACTATCAACATCATCATGACCATCATCCTCTAATACAGATAAAAAGCTGAGACCAAGGAAAATCTAAGTGACTCACTCAACATGGCATGGTTGGAATGTGAGAGGATTTAGAAACTCAGACACCATCCTCTTTCAAGTGTAAGCTCTTAAAACATCTACCAGAAGTCAGGTTTGTACTTTATGCTAGGTATTAAGCTCAGTGTTTTACATAGTCACTTTTTGGCCCTCCTAAGATGGGCATTGGTATCATCCTCAGTTTAATGCAGTAAAGAAACTCAAGAGAAAGTGGTTAGGCTGCTTAAGGTCTAAATGTCTGAGCCATAGCTGGAGTGCAGGCTTGTCCAAAGCCAAAGCCACCCTGTTAGTCGCCAGAGTGCCCTCTCTTATCTTGTTTACACACCAATCTGTAGCCCTTCTGTTAAGTGCCCAGAAAAAGGTGCAATATCTCCAGAAGGAAGCGAATGTGCTATGGCTAAGAGAAGCAGAGCTTGGAAGACAGGAGATTCGGGGTGCCCCCTCGGCAGAGTGGGAAGGCTTCTGTATCAGAGGAGGGAAGCACTCATGCAGACAGGGGCTGCTTCTTTCACCTTGAGCTTATCCTGCGGGTGTTTCCCCTGTGCCATGCAGCCTCTGCTTCCTGCTCAAGGTACTTCTTTCCTTTTCAGGATCTCCCCCCTACCCGGGGTGTGCAGATGGTTGGTCCTGATCTCCTGGAGTCATCTCGTTGATGAGGCCAATATAAATGCATGACAGAGTCCAATTCCAGGCACTCATTTCTACGGAGCTCAGCGGAGCCCATCCGCAAAGTCACAGGGAAGGCTCTGAGTGATGGGCTGAGGGAGGCGTTTGAAGGTCAGACTTCTTGCAAACCTCCTTCCTGCAGCTGCTGGGTTACAGTGGTGGTCACATCTCACTTACCTCTGGGCCGCTATCTATATCCACTGCACGTTTGCAGTCCTGCCATTCCTACCTGAGAGGCTTCCCGTGGGACTCGGAGATATCCCTCTCAGAAGATGGAACTGTAGGAAGAGAAAGTGGGGCTCACATTCCAGCTGTAACCCTTTGGGGTTGTGTCACCCCTCCACTGAAACTGGGCTTCCTTGTATGCAGATGAAGACAGTCTCCTCCTCCTCAAGGAGGTTTAATGAGTTTAAATGACATATAAAATGTTTATTATAATTCATGGAGTAGACTAGGTCCTCACCTTACAATCCTTTTCTTCACCCAAGGGTATGGACCTAATAACTGACCAGGTCTCATCCTGATGTTTTTTGTTTATGAGCTATGTAGGGAGAGACTGCAAGAACTCAGGCTTATTAATCTCCATATAACCTGTAGAGTAATTAGAGTGTTTATTCTTGGCTCTTTGGGAAGAGGGAACTATAATTACAGGACCAAATTAAATGGCATTATCTTTTATTGTCTCCCACTGTTCATAAGTTTTCTTTGCCAAGTCCTTTTTAGGAATTGGAGATTTTTTTTTTTTTTTGCTACACCAATTTTCTCCTTCAGTGTCTAGATTCAGAACTTCTTCAAAGTCTCTGAGTGGAAAGTTTGTTGATATCTCTTGGGTAAGATGAATTTGTGTTTGAAGAGTCCATTTTTGTTACCTACAGCAGAGGTTACCAACTGTTCCCTACAAACCCTAGCTCCTCTTCTCGGTGTAGATATCAAATGTCAAATGACTGTCTGGCCAGGCCTAGAGTTCCCAATCCATTACCTCCCCTGTTCCTTCAATGCATTAGGAAGGATCATGTATTCAGTTGAATGTGGGCAAGGGCTCATGTGCCCCTCCTGGCCTAAGGAGGTTCAAGAAAAGGGTACATCTGCCTCATTCATTTTTTTTTTCACCCATTTGTAGCTTCATGGGGACACCAAGGAAGTCTTGAAAAGCCTAGAAGATTGCAGGATGTCAATCAAATTAATCCTGAATGACTGCATGGAGCATATCCCAGCACAGCTGCTGAGAAGTTTGGAATTTACTCGTGCTGGGTCCCTGAGATTCTAGGTGTATCTGGTACAGCAGTTATCTTTAGCCTAACAAACACACAGCCTAATTTGCATCTGTTTTAACCCTGCCTAGTGGGATAGGAAGACATGCGAATGAATAAATTTCAAATCGGTGCAGCGAATGCTAGTATAGAAGTAGGAAGACAGTACTGTGGTCACAGAGGACCAAGAGCGATTTTCCAGAAGGTCAATGGAAACTTCAGAGAGCAGGGGGCCTTTGGGAAAGGTTGTTAAAGGTGAAAGGTATTTGCAGGCGAAGGACAAGGAGTACAAAACTGTTTTAAGCAAAAGCAACATCGTGAACAGGTGCATGGCACCTGAGCAGGGACATGCATGGGTAGCGTGAGAAGGGCTCCGTTGAGAAGGAGATTACAGTTCAACAGGTGGACTAGGGAATACAGTCTATCAGCAGCCAAATGGGCCAGGTTGGATGGGGCCAAGTTAGTATGCAGAATACCCTATGGCTTCACAACAGAGATTCCTACCAAGGCTTCTGGGTGAGGAAAGAATTCATAGAGGTTTCCCCCTCACAATGTTGGTGGCTGCATGAGGAGTTGATTTCTGGGACTGACCTTGCTAGATCGGTTTATGACGTCTGAGCATCAGAGACCACAAGAACATCCTCATTAGGAGAATGTTCAGCTTCAGTCAGGAGAATCCTATGTAGCTCAATTTCATCCCCAAATCCCTTTGATGAAATTTTATTGGAGAATGCCTTTATCCCAGGGAAATCGTAATGCTGGGCATCAGTTTAACAATTTCTGAACCACTTTCTCCTTCACTCTGCTCAGAATTAGAAAAAGTGTCCTGTGGATTAAAGTGTCCCTTTAAACTCAACATGGCCCAAAGATCACCCTCAGGTATTCATGCTAGATAATCCTGCCTCACACCTGGTACAATCTTCTTGTTTTGCATGTGGATGTGTGTGTGTCTACCTTATTTACTGGTGCAGGTTTGATCTAGCTAGTCACTGTTGGTAGCCAATGTAGCTTTCTCAAGGTATCCCATCCCTGCTTCTAAAAGCTGGAATTACAGGCAGACATGATGGGTTATGGGATCCATTATTATTAGTGTCCTGGGGATCTGAACTCTAGTTCTCACATTTTCCTAGCAAGTGATTTCCCCATCAAACTATCACCACAGCCATGAGTTCCAATCTATTGACCTGCATGGTGTCTGTCACCCGTTTCCATTACAGTTATGATTCTAATGATCAGTGAAATGAAAATGGGAGCTACATCAAGAGGACAAGACTCAGGCAGTTCACACACAACATGGAAGCTCATTGTACAAGCCTCCCTTTCTGCAGCATTAGTGGCCATTGTCCTATTCAGCACACACCTGCACTCCTGGGTCCTCAGTTCTGTACTGGTCTTTCACCATGACCATAACACCTTAGAGAAGAAAGAATTTGTTTGGGCCTATGCCTCCACCAGATTAGACCCTGTGATGGCAAAAAGGATGACTGAACATGATGGTGGCAGGAACAACTGAAAGTTCACATCTTGAACTTCAGTGAGGAAGCAGAGGGGGCAGGAGGATGGAAGGAGAGAGAAAGAGAGAGAGAGAGAGAGAGAGGCGCATGACTTTGAAACCTTGACATACTTTCTCCAATAAGGACACCCCACTTAAACCTATCCAAACAGCACCACTAACAAGGGACTAAGTACTCAAACATCTGAGCCTGTGGGGGGGCATTCTCACTTAAACCACTACACCCTTCACCATTGTGTCCTACTTAAAACAAAAATTCTTCCAGACCACTTTGTGTTGCTTAAATATTCCTAAATGTATAGCCTCCCTGGAGAGTGGTTAAGGTACCAGTGTCTACACTTTTATATTTTTGGTTATGAGCCTAGCCTTCAACAGCTGAGCCATCTCTCCAGCCACAGAGTCTATAGTTTAAGAGAAAACTTATCCCCTTGCCAGCAGGTAACAATTGTTAGCTAGTGGTAAGATTATATGCCTACCTTCCCTCTCCATACTGGGATTTGATGACTTGGGCTTGTACAGGTTTGTACATGCTGCCCCAGCCTCTGAGTGTTCATACATACAGTGGACCTGCTGTTTGCAGAAGACATTGTTTGACTGCAGTCACTCACCATTGATTCTTAGAGTCTTTCTGCCCCCTCCTTTTGCAACCATCCTTGAGTCTTTTGGGAGATCATGTATATGGTCATTTGGGGGCTGAGAATTCTGCAGTCCCTTATTCTCTATGCCTTGGCCAGTTGGGGGGTCACTGGGTTATTCACTCTATCTACAGCAAGTAGAAGCTTCCCAGGTGAGGAGTTAGAGATGTATTGATCTATTGATATAACAATAAGTCATTGAGGGTTGGTTTAATACTATGTCTGTTTAGCAGCATAATAGTAGTAGATTATGACCACATTCTGATAAGAGAACAACAGATTCTTATTAAATATGTAACTTGCAACTGTAGTCTCTCCTAATGCTATATTTTTTGCTCTGTTGATTATGTTCATTGAGGCACAAATGTTATCATTTTGATGTCATCCAACTTAGTTCATTTGTTCTAATAAAAGCTTATGTGTTTGAGAGTTTGTCTGCATGTATGTATGGTGCCATGCCTATGGTAGGTGTTTGCAGAGGTCGGAAGACAGTGTCCAAAATCCTGGGACTGGAGTTACAGGCTACATGGTGAGGTGTAGGAAGGACCTCTGAGCTTCAAACCCAGGTCTTTTGTATGAACAGTAAGTGCTTTTAACTGTGGAACCATCTCTCTAGCCCCCAGATTATCTATTTTTGAGGTTGTTTTTCACGTGTGTTTTGTGTGGAATAGTCAAGCGTTCCTTGTCAAGTACAGGAACATGAAACTCCTCCATTTTCTTTTCCTCTGAAAGTTTAAGGTAGATGTTTTCATCATGGCTACACTGAATTCATCTGTGCAAGGTCTCAAGAAGAGCACTGGCTTCATTCTTTATTAATGGATATTAGTTTTGTTTTTGTTTTTCTTTTGTTTCATTTTTTTGCTGGAGACATAGTCCTTTCCCTAGTGAATGGTCTCTGAATCTTTGTTGAAAACTTTTAAAAAATATTTATATTTCTTTCTTTTA
>NC_022016.1:70953600-70955880 GCF_000317375.1 Microtus ochrogaster
ATTGTACAAGCCTCCCTTTCTGCAGCATTAGTGGCCATTGTCCTATTCAGCACACACCTGCACTCCTGGGTCCTCAGTTCTGTACTGGTCTTTCATTTGTGTTATGAACTCTGAATTCTCTGCTTTGGAGAGGTTTACTGGTCCTCTGTGATACAGCTAAGATATTTTTTTTGCAAGGCTTTCCCAGAACTTCCCAGACAAGTTTGACTTTTTCTTCCTTTGTAAAAACCAACTGTGAGCAACAGAGAAGAATGAAGTTTGCATTGAAGAACCCATTTCTTTGTTTTTAATATACATATTGTAACACTTAACCACATTTTTCTTTTCAGAATGCAGTTTGATAATGTCAAGCATATTCTGTAGGAGGAGGGCCCACTTGTTTGGCCCAGCCTCCCAGAACCGAAACAAGCATACAGAAATTATATTAATTAAATCACTGCTTGGCCCATTAGCTCTAACTTCTTATTGGCTAACTCTTACATCTTAGTTTAACCCATTTATATTAATCTGTGTATGGCCATGTGGCAGTGGATTACTGGCAAACATTCAGTATGTCTTACTCTGGTGGCAGCTCCATGGGGGCTCCCTGACTCTTTCCTTCTCCCAGCATTCAGTTTTGTCTTCCCCGCCTACCTAAGTTCTGCCCTATCAACAGGCCAAGGCAGTTTCCTTATTCATTAATGGTAATTACAGCACACAGAGGGGAATCCCATATCACCTCCCTTTTCCTGTTTAAATAAAAAGGAAGGCAATCGTGTAGGAGGTCCTTCTGTCTATGTGTTGCTTTTCTTGGTTAATGAATAATGAAACTGCCTTGGTCTGTTGATAGGGCAGAACTTATGTAGGCGGGGAAGACAGAACTGAATTCTGGGAGAAGGGAAGAGTCAGAGATATGCCATGGATTTGCCGCCAGAGATAGACATGCTGGAACTTTGCTGGTAGGTCACAACCTCGTGGTGATATACAGATTAGTAGAAATGGGTTAAATTGAGATGTAAGAGTTAGCCAATAAGAAGTTAGAGCTAATGGGTCAAGTAGTGATTTAATTAATACAATTTCTGTGTGGTTATTTCCGTTCTGGGTGGCTGGGACAAACAAGTGGCCCTCTCCTCCTACAATATTCACACTGTTCGGCAGCCCTTTGGGAGTTTTTTATTTTGTAAAACTCAAACTTTGTGTTCATAAACAACTCTTCATCCCCCATTTCCCACAGTCCATGGCAACCATCATTCTAATTATTGTCTCCATGAGTGTGACTAAGTACTAGCAGAGGTGGAGATATACATTACTTACATTTTTGTGACTGGTTTATTTTACAAAGTATTTTGTCCTTAACCATCAAACTTCATTTTCATGGTAGCAAGTACCAGAATTTCTTTCCAAGATTAAAAAAGTCTCTCTCTCTCTCTCTCTCTCTCTCTCTCTCTCTCTCTCTCTCTGTGTGTGTGTGTGTGTGTGTGTGTGTGCGTGTGTGTATGTGTGTGTATAGGTAAGAAGTCAGTGTTGGGTATCTTCCTCAATAGCTTTTCAGCTTGTTTCTTGAGACAAGTTCTCTCACTAATCCTATAGATCACGGATTCATCAAGACCTACTGGCCAGAAAACCCAGGAATCCCCCTTTCTTTGCTCCTAAATGCAGTTCTACAATGCTACACCTAAGTTTTACCTTGGGATTGGAAACATGCACAATGAACATGTTAGCAACTGAGCCATCACTCCAGCCCTGGATAATACTCTATTGTGTGAATGTAACACATTTGTCTATTCATCTATTGATGGGACATTGAATAGCTCACACCTTTTGACTATTGTGAATAATACAACTGTGATTACAGGGTATACACCTATCTCCTCAAGATGTTGCTTTCCATTCATCCTTTTACCCAGAGGTAGAGGTACTGGATCACATAGCAATGCTTATATAGCTTTTTTTTTGAGCAAACACTTTACTTTTTTTTTTTAGTGATTTCAACTTTTTTTTGTCCTTATCATACTCTCTCCCTATTAAAACATTTTGGCCAATAAAGTTATATTCTCTATTTTATGGTTGAGTTGTAGTTCTTGATTTTATGTATATCTTTCATTAATTTTTTATTATTATTAGTTGAGCATTTAAATGATATAGTTTTGTCATTTTAATCCCTACTGTACCAATCTGTATTAGTTTCTTTCCTACTGTGTTAAAGCACCATGACCATAACACCTTAGAGAAGAAAGAATTTGTTTGGGCCTATGCCTCCACCAGATTAGACCCCGTGATGGCAAAAAGGATGACTGAACA
>NC_022016.1:70957401-70973853 GCF_000317375.1 Microtus ochrogaster
TATATTTCTTTCTTTTAATTATCTATTTAAATTTATTTATTTATTTATTTTACATTTTGACTGCAATTCTTTCAACTACATATGCAAGAGTTTTGTTTTGGATTTTGGATGCTGTTCCATTGATCCACATGTTCATTCCTCTGCCAGCACCACATTCTTTCATGGATGTAGATTTGTAATGAACTATGCAGGTTTGAGATCAGAAAATGTGTAATTTCCAGCATCATTCCCTTTTAAGAGTGTTTTGGCTATCTGGGAGCCTCTATTGATTACCTTTGAAATTTAGTATGGATTTCTCCATTCCTGAAGCAATCACCATTGTGATTTTAATAGGGATTAAATACATGGACTGCTTGGGTGGTACTAATGTCTTAATAATATTAAGTCTTGCAGGGACATGGGGTGGCTTTCCATTTGTTTGTGTGTTAGGGAACCGTTTCTTTTGAATGAGCAGAGAGTGGACTTCTGTATCCCACTTACCCAAATGCTTTCCTAGGTGAGTACACATAAACATGAGGGTCTGGACACTGTGATTCTGTGGAGACCCAGACTATTCCTCTTTATGATGCTCCTGTACGTAGAAACCACTGTGCTACCCAGGTTTTCCTTTCTCATTTGTTCCTAGGAAATATGGCTCAATTTTATAATTATATCTGATCTATTAAAGTATCACAGCTTGGAATACATACACACATGCACAAACATACACACAAGCACACACATGTGCGCACATACACTGCACACATGATCTTACATTTCTTTGGGTCTTAAATTCATACTGCAATTAACAATATCTCCAACTCATATTTACCTACTGCACACACTGTCATCTGTAGTCTTTAGTCCATTGTGGATTGAAGTGTGGATTTAAAGGAATAATTTTTAATTGAACAATACAAATTGTTATCAGCCAGGTTATAGGTGGGGATAGTACAATTTGGAGTGTTTGGTAACCTCAACAGATTACACTAGCCACAAGTGACAGAGTCAATATTCAAATTAGACTTCTCTGAGTATAGTACCCAAGCTCCAACTCAACTCTTCCCACATGACTGAGTCACTCCTAATTTGCAAATGAGTTAGAAATAAGGGATTGAATATATATCTCCATAACTATCTCATCCTGGCCAGAAATGATAGGGTCAAAAATTCTAGGGATGTGATATCTAAGGCTTTGTGGTAGCTTGAATGTTTTTTAGCTTCATAAACTCATGGGGAGTGGTACTATTACAAGGTGTAGCTTTGTTGAAGTAAATATGGACTTATTGGAGGAAATATGTCACTGTGGTGATGGGCTTTTAGGTCTCATATATGCTCAAGCCATGACCAGTGTCTCAAATTACTTCCTGTTGTTTTCAGATCAAGATGTAGAATTCTCAGATCCTTCTCCAGCACCATGTCTGCCTGCACACTTCTGTGTCCCACCATGATTATAATGGATTAAACCTCTGAACTATAAGCCAGCCCCAATTAAATATTTTCCTGTATAAGAGCTGCTGTGGGCATGGTGTCTTCACAGCAATAGAAACCCCAAGTCACACTTCTTGAAATAAAGAGGACTCCACAAGAAAGACTCTGAATACATTATGTGTAAGCATGAAGGATTCTAAGAGAGGGTTCTTGGAATTGTCTCACCTCAGGATTAAAAAACAGGAGGGCTCCTAGCTTGGGTTCTTGTTGGATGCTTCTGTAGTCCTTTTGAGATTTGCTTGTACTGATATCTACTTGGCATCCATTTCTCAGGAGGAGCCAGGACATCAGTGAAGGATAACCTTTCCTTCCTTTCTCTCCTTGTTGTCACAAAAGCAGATTTCTTGATCACAGCAAAAGACAAGCTAGATCCAAGACAGGCAAATGAAACCTTTCTGGAGACTTTCTCAAGAGACACGTGGTGAAGAATATGCATTCATAATGTGAGCTGTAAGCTGGAGGCATTTGGAAGTATTTTTGCTGACCTACTGAGAAGGAAGGAGGGTGATCAATCTACAGAGAGCAGAACAGACAAAGAAAAATCCCCAGTGGCATTGTTTGAATCAGATCACGAGTAAGACACTACTTTAACACTATCTGGGACAACTAGTAGATTTATTATTAGAAAATTATTAATTTCATGCATTTACTTTCTGTGTCACGTTTGTGTGCATCTCTGTGTAATGTATGTACTTGTGTGTGTGCACAGGTGAGTGTGCAAGGAGGCCAGAGAGTGATGTCGAGCGCTTTGCTTTATCAGTCTTATCTAATTTCCTTGAGACGGAGTCTTTCACTTAAGTCAGAAGTTGTCTGGTGCTCAGCAAGCCCCAGTGATCCGACTGTCTCCACACTCCACAGCTCTGGGGTTACAGGCATGTGAATACAACCACAGCAAGTGTTTTAGATGTATGCAGAATTGGAATGCAGATCCTAATGCTTGAGCACCAAGTGCTTTTTCACACTGAACCATCTCTCTCTTGCCCCCTCAACTCCCTTTTCTGTATAGGTTGTTCTGAACTGACATTCTCCGATTCCAATGCAGAAAAAAAAAGCAACAAGATAGAGCTCAGTAAGAGTGTATACTAAACACTAGGTCTTCATCCCATCCTTGGTTAGATGGGAGCCTTCTGAAAAAAGTCTTTGAGTTATCTGCCCCCTCATTTCCTTCTTCATCCATGGAATCATGGGAGCTCTGCGATAAATGAATGAGAATAAAATCCTAGAAGATGAGAGCCCAGCGCCCACAGTTGTTCTAAATATGCAAATCTATAGAATACTCAGCAGCTTTGGAAAGGATAGAAACTATTCTTTGATGATAAAGAAAATGAGACTCAGCAGGGAGATAAGATCTGACTGGGTAGCCCTTAAGTTAACATGCCAAATAGGGGTAAATACCTGACTCCTGGTCAGTTCATGGCATTGATGTTTCCTGGAAGTGGAGGGAGGACCCCCTCTTGATCCTTCCAGCTGTCTCCCACCTTGCTGAGCCACGTGTGGAATCCTTTCCCACCCCCTTCCTCCAGGGGAGGCTCCCTCCCATCCACCACCCTGTAGGGAGAGCGTCAAACAGCTGCAGAGATATTAGGATGCCAGGTTGGATTTGTTCAGGTGGATACAATAGCATCAGACTAGCATGGATCTCAAATATTGAATCACGAATCTTCAGACATCTTTGTGTTTAAATCATAGCCCTGTCAAACTCACATTCGATATGCACTAATTAATGCTCCCTGTGAATTGTACCCGATTCTCTCCTTGGTGTGTGTGTGTGTGTGTGTGTGTGTGTGTGTGTGTGTGTGTGTGTGTGTGTGTGTAGACAGAGATTCCTACAGATTCAAGAGATCTGAAATAAGCATCTGTCATTGTTACATTCAGTGCTTGGCTTGCTGTGGCTGATGGGTGTTTCTTGCATAAGAGCGGTGGGTACAAGTCATTAGATAAATATGAATCATTTATGAGGAAGTCTCCTATGGCAAATGAAGCTAATATATTTTTTTAGTATCCCTCAAAGCCAGGATCTGAAGCTGAGTTGGAGAGGTAAAGCCAAACTCAATGTGTAAATTCATATTCCAACCCTGATAACTTTTATTATACTTTCCCCTTCTTATTTAGAAGAAAGGGGCATTTCCAGCAAGGAGTGGGATTTGAGAGTGGGAGGAGAACATGTTGGGCTCTTCAAAGTGAAATATCCACAAAATATCTTTATATATGGGGTATGTTAATGTCCTATTGGTCAATGAGGTGTTCTAGGAATTGACACATCTCTGAACTAAGAAACTAGAATCTTTGTCTACTGAGTTGTTGCTAGGAACTCCTGGGAAATAGAAGACATGCTGCTAATGTTTGTCTTTTATGGACCAAGGAAGGCAGATGAACATTAGACTTGTTTATAACCTGTGGGGTAGATTGGAATGTAATGTCAAGGGAATTGGAAAATAAAACTATTTCCAAGATCCTTGACCCTAGAGTAAAGTGGAATTGGTAAAAGTTTGACTAACCAAAGAACAGTGCTTTCCAGTGTTGGGAGAGAGGACTGAAGTATTAAACAGAGGGGAAAGAGATGAAAAGAGGGATTTCATTTTGTTGTTGACCAGTCTGGAGTTGACCAGTGTGAGTTCTCCAGCTCTCTGCTGTTTGATATTAAGCAAGCCATACTACTTCTCTGGGCTGTTTATTGTTGATTGAATTGGGAATACATCCAAAAGCATTCCTATGAGGCTTACATCTCATGTGAATATTACATATCTTATACATAAAGTGCTTTCATTCTTTTGCTACATCATTTTCTTCTTCCCGTTCCCAACAATTCTACTTTTTGCCTCCATCATGAAACTCATCTGAACTCTTATGAGTTATTGCACATGGTATGTAATGCTTTAGAATTATCTGTGTTGGACATGTAACCTATCTTCTATGATGGCAAATCACAGCAAAGAGAACATAAATGGCAATAGGCTTATCAGTTATAGGAAATACAGCTAACTGAGCATGAGAATCTCTTCATCTCTTCTTCTTCTTCTTCTTCTTCTTCTTCTTCTTCTTCTTCTTCTTCTTCTTCTTCTTCTTCTTCTTCTTCTTCTACTACTACTACTTCTCTTTCTTCTTCTACTTCTCTTTCTCCTTTTTTCTTCTTTGAAATATATTAAGAATACAATAGCCACTGGGAAGGAGCTACCCAACAAGACAGAGATTACATTTTTGGAATCCTTGAATCTGGGTAGTGCTACATACTTAGTTCTCACCAATGAAATATGAGCATAAAAGGTGCATGTCACTTCCAGTGAGCAGAGAGGTTTTCCCTGTTTCCTAATCTTGATATAGACAAGTTGGAAGCTGTGACAATTGATATTCCCTGCCAGACTGACCTGGATAAGAATGACCTGGGAGATTAGTAAAGTACATCTCTGGGTCTATCAAGAAGCCTCCAGACACAACCAGATAATAGAGGCTCTGGCATAGTAAATGGAGTGATTCTTGGTGGGTTCATAATAGTGGACCTCCAATAGGCCACGGGTGGCATGTGTCCGGGCTCCATATTTTGCCCTGACCTCTTTATGTATTCTCATTTCTCTGCTTTCTTCTCACTAAGGAGGGAAGCGTTAGTCTCTTCCACACGTCCTCGCCTTCATGTTTCTGCTTGAGCACCAGGGGCGATAGCCTGTGAACCAAAGCATTTGAAATCAGGAGCCAAAGCACATCTTCCCTCCATGAAGTTGTCTCCCCAAGGTGTTTTGTCACAGTGATAAGGAAAGGTGCTCCACAGAAGTGTGTAGAAGACACATGTACCCTGTACACCAATTCACAACTTTGTTGCCAACCACCAACTGATCATGAAAATCAATGTTAGATTTGAGCGATCAATGTGCTTGTAGAACATCTGAGCCACATACACTAGCTTTCTTTGTCGTAACAGCCATTGTTCTTGCTCAAGAGGACAGATTGTATCTATTTATGGAGGAGGTGGAAGCCACACATCACCAACAGGGTTTAATTACCAGTAGCCATGAATTGATTGGGGGTGAGACTAGATGGCCCCCGAGGTCTCCTAATGTCCTGATGTAATGGTACCAGTGTCCTGGGTTTAATGAATATGTGCTGTGCTCTAGGCCCTATGCTAAGCACTCTGTACCAGGGGTCCCCTTTGGATGGTGGACAACCCTATGAAGTGATGCTAAGTAGGTTAATGGTTGCTGGCAAGCATAGGAAACATGCAGGGTGAGAAGGGAGTTCAAGCGACACAGGTGGAAATTCCACATTAGAGCAGCTGAATTCACACATCCCCTTGCTGGGACTTTTAGAGATTAGATAGCATCATTTTATAGATATAGCTGATAAAATTAGAGCTCTCCAAAAGTTTGTCCAAGGGTCACTTGTTCCACTAATATGCTTTTATTCACTGTTTATGTGATGCTACATGCTGGACTGGCTGCAGGCAATTACAGAGCGAACGAGAGAAACATGGGCCTTGACATGGTAGAACTTATAGCCCCGCCGCTGCATCATGAGGTAAGCGAGTTGTCAGAGAGATTGATTCAGCAGAACTGGGATGCCCACATACTGAGAGCCCTGCCACTGGGCAGATGGTGTTGGGGCACATGATTTCTGGGGCCCTTTTTTTTCCTGGGGGCAAAATATATAATAGGTGAGTGGGTTGAAAAGGGCTGTTGGAAGCAATCAGGGGACAGAACAAACAACTGGCAAACAAAGGGAAATGGAGCCAGGTAGAGAAATGACTTTTTCTATACTCAGAATCTGTTCTCTAGTCATTGTTCAACAAATACCAGCTATCATCAATTACTATTAAAAACAATTTCCGCATTATACAAATATCTCCAAGTGTTTCTTATCCATTGAGCAGCACTGTTTGCAGTTCCCCATAAACAAGAAGGGTCATTATTTATGAACTGGCTTCTGCTTCCCATGTTTCCAAAACTCCGTATGCCGTTTTGCATATTTTCCCATGTAACTCTGCAGTAATTTTACAAGGTAGAACATCAGTAAGGATAAGTCAGGCTATTATTCAGCAGCGAACACTCCTCAAGTCTAGGTGGCTTGTGGAAGCAAAAATTGCTTCTCCCTCATGCTGCGTATTCATCAAAGGTCCACTGGTACCCCTCTTTGGTGTGATGGATCCCACTCTGGGACTCAGAGTGACAAGGAGACTACTCTGCATATTGAGGCTGCCACTGCCACAGTGTCACAGATGGGAAGGAGAACATGGGGAAGCACATTCTGTTCCCAAAGCTTCGTGTATCTGGAAGTGCCACATGTCACTTCTGCCCACAATTTTCTTTGGACAAAGCAACACAGACTCCGTACCTGAGTTTAACTAGGATGAGGCAATACAATCCTGACACATCCCAAAAATGATCCAAGAATCCCGTTTGTAAATGAGGCACATGTGGGCTTTCTGAGGAGGAGATATAACTTGTTGGAAGGCGGACTACAGGTAAGAAGATGTGGATCCCATCTTTTAGGTCGCAAGTCTTGTCCCTCAGTTCTCCACCTGTTCCCTGGCTGTCACCTTCTATCTCCTCACAGACCGTCTGGCACTGTCTCTGTTGACAGATCTCATCACCTTCTCTTCACTGGTTCCTTCTCAGTGGCGACACTCAGCAGTGTCTTTGTGTTTTAAGTGACCCCAAACTTCTCTGCCACATACGCCACTGCATGAGCTCTCGATCCATGTCACTAGTGAACCTTTGGGAAACACTTTACTCCCATGCCTGCGATCTGGATTCTGCCCATATCACTCTGCTAAACTGTCTCTCTGTAGATGGCCGACTTCAAGAGTCTCCTGAAAACCTTGATTGTTCAGCAGCACAGAAACTACTGAGCACTCTCTCTCAGCCTCCACCGTCTGTACTTTTGCCTCACATGTCTTCTTCTCTTGGCTTTCCTCCTAGAACTCTGGCCACACCCCTCAGTGTCTTCCTTTCCCGGTACTTTTTTGGTCACACATTTTTTAGAGTACCGAGACTCTTTTTGACATTATTTCACCCACCCATTCTCTCTGAGGAATCCCATAACTCACCCCTTCCATTTTCTCAGCAAGCTGATGGCTTATTGGAACCCACGTTAAATGGGCTTTCCTAGGTTATTCTATACTGCTGTGTCAACTCTGTTTCTGCAGAATCCTGTTCGCTCCCCTGGAAGGAACACCTCTGCCTGCCCAAGAAACGCCTCCTTCAAGATATCTCCACACCCCAGCAAACCAACTCATCAATCTCAAGGGCATTATGCATACAGCCCATCTTTGGCCAGGAGACCTTCTTTACTGTAAGCACGTTTGATAACTGTGCATGTTCTTTATGTTTGTCATTGTTTGTCCATCCCTGCTTTGAACCTTGAGTTGCTTAGAGTAAATGCTTCAGAGAGGCCCAGAACAGAGTTCTTAAGCAGAATAGCCGTAAATCCCTGGTTCTGATGAATCTTGAATTCAGCTTCAATCCCTCAGCAACGGACACTGATGGATAGAGATAATGTCTCAGTGCCAGCCAGCCTAGGCCTAATACATCGTGGGTAAACAGACCCAGGTGCCTTCTGGACACCATTGCTCAGAGTTTCTATAGGGATTTTTTTTTAAAAAGAAACTTCTATTTTAAGAAAAGTTATGAAATCATAGATGGGTTTTTAATTGAATCTCGGGAAATCTGAGGGATTGGTCTTTTTTCCAAAGTTGAAACTTATCATTGAGCTATTGTTAGAGTTGTTTCTCTCTATGGTTTTTACGTGGAAGGGATTTTCTTTGTATACCTTCCTAGTCATTTTTACCCCTTCTCTTCTGGGGGTAGGGAATGAAAGCACTTTTCTGAATGGCGGCTCTAGAAACACTGACTGGGCATGCTCAGTGCAAGAACCACTTCTCTTGCTGTTGTCACCACCCCCCTCTGCTTCCGGCTCAACAGGAGTGCAGATGTTCAAAGAAAGACCTCTGTGCTCCTACTTTGGCTAGCAGCCTATCACCTTTTATTGTGTGCAAGGTTGGTGTGTTTAAAGGACTACAGGGGTCTGAGCTTGATGCTGGCTACCGAAGAAAAGCTATGAAAAGCTTTGCTGCTCCGTCCGCAAAGGTGTAGAGGCCAGCAGCCGAGCACAGGGTCCCTCCCTCATCTTGCAAATCCTGTTGCTTTTTTCTTTCAAAATGGTAGCTCCCTAAGAGTTCTTATCCACATTTGTAAACAAAACCAGAACAGTTTTGGAGACAATGTTGTAATCAGGTGCCCTTCTTTCCAGGAAATGACTGTTGAACTCATCTCAGTTTATAGCGATGAATGTTCTGGCCTTTAACCAATGGCTTTTAATAAACTGTAAGACAGGCAGGCAGAAATTGTAGAATAAAATCAGACGTTTCACTTCTCTTCCAATCTGTATGGAAGTCCATTTACCTTTTTCAGTTTCTGATTCCTAATTTCTCTTAAGATACAAAGTATACAGCATTTTTTTTCAGTCCCAGGCCCTGGTAACGATGTGGCAAGAATCCTGGCAGAACAACTTAAGGGAATAGCATGGCTTCTTTCTTTTGCTCATGGATTCAGATACATAGTCAGCCATGGTTGTTGGGACGCTGTCATGCTTACAGTGTGTCTTCTGTACATCTTGATGGATCAGGGAGCAAAGAGAGCTTGGACCGGAAGTGTGACATGACTGCATCCATCAGCCTATGCAGCCAGCTTGTCACTATGCCCCAAAGACTGATCCTCTAAGTGGGGACCAAGTTTTCAAACATGCTAGCCTATCAGGGACATTCCACATCTAAACCATAGCATTGAGCTCAGATCCATCTTCCTTCTCTCTTTCTGGTCTTCTGGACCACTCCACTAGGTCCAAGACTCCTTCTCTGTGAAGGGATTTAATCACACTCCTAGCCTCACAGTATTACTGTGTGTGGTGGTTAAATGAGCGAGAGCCCTTCTCAAGAGCTGTGCAAGTGCTAGCCATCACCATTGCTTTATACAGAAACTGGTGTCTGTCCTGTGCCAGGCCTGCATCACTAGGCTGCACAGCTCACAGCTCACACTAGGATGCTGCTCTCTAACCTGCGGGTGATCTCTACTTAGAGAGGACATAAGATTCCAAGGCTAATGGTGTTACCATCAGGTTTGAGGGGAGAGACAGTACGCTTGAAGAGCTGGGCAGTTCATAGAGGAAGAGGTTACAAACAACTCCCACATACCATCACGGCAGTCTTTAAAGAGGAGAGGCAGCTCCAGAAATGATCTCTGAGTGCTGAGCTTTGTTTGACTAGATCAGAGGGTAGGTGTTAGGTAGAGAGGCAGGGGAACCTTTCCTGGAACCTTTAGGGAAACTGAAGTCGGAAGCTAATTCTTGCTCATCCCTTCAGTTCACCCACCACATGCAGGCCTGGGCCCATGGTGCTTGTCTCTGGAGCCAGTTTCTCTGCTGGACTGTTTGCAGGTTCAGCTGGAGACCTTACAAGGAAAGAAAAGGTGGGACATGTGAAAATGTTGGGAGAGCTACCGTAGGTGACTTTTCCCACCTAATGTAACCTATATGCCTGCACCAACAGTAGTGTGGTCTTAGCTCAAGGAAGTTAAGCAACCTGTCAAAGGACATGCAATGGACACACCCACCCAGTTGTTATCTACAGAGTGTCAGAGGCCTGGCTGAGGAGGGAACTCAGGCAATTTTGATTTGTAGTCCTAATACCTATTCACACACACACACACACACACACACACACACACACACACACACGAATTTTCTTCCAGAGGCCCAGATCCCTAAAGGACCATTCTTCATATAGACTCCTTCTAAAATGTCCACCAACCTGCAGTAAGTAGTGCAACTGGTCTGGCCCTGTGAGGATAACAAACAAGGAATTTACTGGACTGTGTGTGTGTGTGTGTGTGTGTGTGTGTGTGTGCGTGTGTGTGTGTGTGTTTCCCCATCTACTCACTAAATCTTCCTCTCTGTCCAGTTCCCTTCCAATACTTAATACTCCTTCTGTCCAGTTTTGCAGCCATTACTCTATAACCCACACAATTTCCAGGAATCGTAGAGGCCACTTAGTGTACCGCCTAGAGTACTTAGAGCATGAGCCCAGAGAGGGTAAGTATCTGGTTTAAGATCACACAGTGCCGTAGTGGGAGAGCTGAAATTAGAACTCTCATTTAGCCTGTACTATTGGAAATCACATACCGTTCATTTTGTGAAGTCTCCAAGGAAACTTTCAAAATGTCTCAGGAAGGTGATTTAAGATGATTTCCTTTTCTCTCTTTTTGCTTTCTTGAACTCCGGAAACAGATTGGACTGAACAACTGAGCAGTGGGGAGGCAAAGTAAACAGAATGGGTACCCCATGCCCCCGGCGTGTCTGTTGTCTGTGGCGACCGTCACTGCCCGTGAGGCTGACAGACACCGCCAAGCCTGCTCCTTCACAGGGTTCTCAGACTCCTTCTGGTCTGTGAAGAGACCTGCCTTAGCAACAGGAAGACAGGACAGCCAATGCCTGCCTGTTTTGGGAACTTGCCCCCTTCAATTGTCTGTATATGGGGGGGGGTGGTATCAAGACGAGCTTCCCCTGAAACAATGGTACACATTTGCAATCCAAATCAGCAAGTCCTTATGCGTTAGTGGCACCGTGTGACACAGAATTCATAGGTCGGCATCTAGGAAGAGGTCTGAGATCAAGCAGAAGAGGTCCGGAACTGGTAGTTTATAGAGTCTGAGTTCCAATGAACCTGGAGCACACTAACTCCCTCTGAGCCTTGCCTAACGAGTGTAATCTCCTGGATTCCACTCTCTGACTATAGCTGTCCCGGCCAGGTGATATAATGGCTGGTGTCTCTTTTTAGGGTTGGTTAAACAGTCAGTCAGACACTAAGGGTTGCTCCAAGATGAGAGCGCTTTAGAAAAGGTTTTTGTTGGTGAAGGAGGGTTTTTAGACAGATTTGAACATAAATGAAATGCCTTTGGAGAGAGGAGAGTATGCAAGGGAGATCCCCCCCCCCCAGTGAGTACCACAGATAACAGCTGTCGTTTTACAGCTGTGTCCCAGGCAGAGCAGAAAGAAAGTAGCCCACCTGGCTCGTTGAAGCCTCAGTCACAGGGATGGAGAAGAGATGGAGCTTTCCTGGGAAGAAAGGTTGCTCCTACCTGTCTGCAGAAAGAGCCCAGGATATGCATGGTTTATGGTTTTGTGGGCAGAAAGAACAGATTTTAGACAATCCCTGTCCTCTCCGGTTATCTCGTATCGACACGGGCTGCTAGGTCACCTGCAGAAGCTCTGTCCAGACACATGCACCCTCGGAGCTGTCACCTGCTTCATTCCTGGGTTTTTGCAGATGAGCCTGTAGGCACTGGGTTTTGCAGTTGAGGCTAAAATTTTAAGTTCTCATTGCACACATCTCACTCTGAGCACAGTGCCCGCCTGAAGCACACAGTAGGCTCCGACTGAGCACAGGCAGGGAGATGGATGGGATTACTCAGGTCACAACGCCCCACTGCATAATTCAATGACTGTTCTTTGCATGAATGAATGAGCTTACAGGCTAGTTGTGAAAACAAGACATAAATCCCCACGTGAAATGTTTAATAACAATAAAATGTTCAAATCAGAGTTCAATACAACAACTCAAGAGATGGTGCAAGCGACCATAGAGTGTTGAATTAATTGCCAGGCCATGATTTTTATAGGAGTTCAGAAAGGTAGAGGAGATCAATCTGCGGGCTTGGTGTCAGAAGGCCTCCGATAGACTCTCGATTATGCACTTAACCATCACATCCATTCATTCATCAAATGTTTCCTGAGCCCGGATTAGTGCCAGCTAGCTTGCTAGACCCTAACAACGCAATGATAAAAAAATGCAAGACCCAGGGGTTGGAGAGCTCACGAGCTAGTGGGAGAAGGCAGTTAGACAAAGAGAAAATATAAATATACTGCTAAGTGATATGTAGTAGGACCTAGGACTGGACTTGGTGAATGCTCACAGTCTGTGTATCACAGACTGCAGCATTGTAACCGATGCTTCCCACCTCCAAATGAACACATTCTAAACAGTTCCCGCAACTCACCATTTAGGAGTTCTCGAGAGTGCTCACCTTTTTGTTTCTCTACATCACCCCACCCCTGTCTTGCCTCCTTTTCTGTTCTTTAGTCTTCCAGAAGCCTTCAGGAGCATTGTTCTGTCCAGCTGCTGGTAGGGATGTTGGTGGGTAACAAAGAAGACCAGGAAGCAGAGTGTCAGTGGTAAGAACAGGTCCAGCTGTCTTCAGAAATCCCTAGAGCTACCTCATCACAATCCTGTGCTTATCCCAGTCACTCTAGTTTCCTCATCAGTCACGTGCCCAGAGACTCTTAGGTACCAGTGCGATGGCACTGAAGGTTGTTCCAGAACGCCAGTGAAAGAGGATACAAACCCTATCTCCTTGAGGAGGAAGCATGTGACTACTGGTTTTCTCTCTTTCTCCAGGACGTACTGAACTAAGGAGACCAGGAAGCAAAGAATGTTAGTGGCAAGAACAGATCATATCACAGACCCCGGAAATGAACTCTGTGGTCACAGGTTCCCACAGCATGAAGAAAGATGCAGAGGAAGGTACCCAGCCATTGGTACCAACATATGTAAGCAGCAAATGCTGACTTTGGAACATGGCAGCTTAATTTCTGTAGGTCTCCATTCCATATTTACAAAACGGATATTGTGGTTGCTCTCATATTTAAGTTGTGAGAACCAGATGAAGCGGGATAGGGGTTTGATGACTAGCTGTCGAATCAGAAGTAGAGCCCCTGACTGTTTCCAAAATCATTCAGTAACTTGCTTACCAGCCAAAGCAGAAAGCACTGTTGCTTGTGACTTCCAGTGTACCTAGTCTGCACTATCCAACTGGGGTGGCTCTTCCTTTTGTGGGCAGCCATCTGAACCTCATGCACTGTCTGTAGTAGGTGTATGTAACATAAACCACTTTATGGGTCTCATCCATGACCAACAAGTGTGGGCCCTGGCAGGTGAGTACCCCTCAAGATGAAGAACTCATAAAGATGGGTGGATCTCTGCCAGAGTCTGTAGCACTGGTCAAGGAGGAAACAATTCGGAGATGATGTACCACCAATGGCAGACTCCACAGTGGGAGCGGTGACAGAAGCCCATTGCGTTAGGGCTGCGGAATTAGACACTGTTCTGTTGCATAGCAGGTCGTGCAGCATTCTGAAGATGAAGGGTCAATAATACACAGTAACCATTAATGAGGGAAAGTGTAGAATCGAGTGACTATCTTGCTAACACGAGGCTTTGGTTACAGGGCAGAGTCAGAAACGGTGTGACCAGCAGAGTCACTGTTCTCTTTTGCCCTTTATCAGTAAGCAATTCCTGCCTTGTTTGCTGCTGATCCCTGACAGGGACACTGAATCCTGTCCTCTGTCAATCAGCTGGAGTACTATCTGCTCCGTACTGATGAAGCACCTCAAATACGCTGGGTACTGAGGGATCAGGCCTTATCCTGCCTGTCCTTGGACCTTATCCTACCAAATGTAGGCTATACCGGCTTTCTAAATCGAGCTGTGATGGGAATCAGTGTGGGAACAGGAAAAGGAAAAAGGCATCCATGTCAGAAACAGCAGTGTTTAGGTTTTGACCTCAGTGGATCCTGATCACTGGGTTGGCTCAGTACTCATTCTTTTCTTGGCTAAAGGTCACCTGCCTGTAGGAGACCCCCTCCTTTCTGTTACATGCTGCCTGACTGAAGGATTGGACTGGTACCTGGCAGAGCTCATCATACCAGCTTTTACCCTGGCCACGGCATTTAGGCATGTGACCTAATGTAGGAGAAGTGAACTTTAAAACTCCCAGAGACAGATACCAGCTCTTTGAGATGATGCAAGTCTAGAACTCTCTGTAGCCATGACCCACCCTCCCGTTATAGAAAAGCAACTCTCTGTAATGGAGAGAATACAGGGAGGACCAGAAATAGATAAACACAGAAGAGAGAGCAGAGAAGATGGGGTGGGGGCAGAGGGAAGAGTGTGAGAGAAAAGAGAAAAGAAGGAAGGGAGAGAGGGGAAGGAAAAAAGGAGGGGCGTGGGAGGGAGGGAGGGAGGGAGAGAGAGAGAGAGAGAGAGAGAGAGAGAGAGAGAGAGAGAGAGAGAGAGAGAGGAAGATGACATCATCAGAATTGGTGGACATCCAAGATGGCTTCACCCTGAACTCCTGCCAAATGACAGGAGCCCATAAATTCCCCTTGCCTTGAGCTGGAGAGCCGAATTCTTTCAGTAGGTGGGCAAGGCAGGAGCAGCTCTGAAGGAAGAAGTAACTGCATTTCTACAGACAATGAGGGAGAAAATTGAAAAGGTTTCTGAGCAATGCTATCTATGCCTGTCCTTATGGCAGCATTTTATGATTGCCATCTCCATTGTCTCTGCTAATAAACATGAGGAAGGGGGCTGGGTGTGGATCTAGCCACATTTCCCTGTGGCTGTCTGAAGTGTGTTTCAGGGTGGTCCTGTCTCCTCTGCAGTCTGTGAGTCCTGCCAGGGGACTTGTTACTCCCATGTTTTCTCCCTAGTCTCTAGCCATAACACATTTTTATGTCTACAGTGTGTTTTCGGCTTCCTGAGTTATTTCATCTGCACGATCACACTTGGTTCCCAGGGCATCTGAGGTGACACCAGGGCTAGGATGGTCATATGGCCAGATGGGGGTTCAGTAGGGTCTTGGTCTTTGGGCAGCATCAGAGTGACAGTCCTGCAGCAGGGTGGGGACAGAAGATGGAAGGCACAGTGACTTCGGAGACAGGTAGCCCCATATGAAGTCCTATCGCTTTCACTTTCTGTCTGTTTCCTTTCAATCATTCAGAGTCTCAATTTTCCAGTTTGTCAAATGGGAGACTGGAGATGTGTTCCTTCCAGGGTTTCTGTGAATACTGAGGGAGTAATAGAAAATTATGGACTCTGTAAGTTGTCAGGTGATGTCCCTAGTCTGGAATTGATTTTGGTTGAGTGTTGGGCTGTAACATGAAGGGGCCTGCCATTCTGTAACATGAGGGCTGGCTTGTTGGGGTTAATGTCCTGCCCGGTACCCCATAGCCATCAAGCCCCAAAGAAAATCACACAGAGATCTCCATAAGTTATAAAAGTGATTGGCCCATTAGCTCAGTCTTCTTATTAGCTCTTGTAGCTTATATTGACCCATTATTCTTATCTATGTTAGCCACGTGGCTCGGCACCTTTCAGCAGTGCAGGTTACATCTTGCTTCTTGGAGGTCTGGGCTGGAATGGACTGGGCTGGACTGGAGGAATGGGCTTCCTCCTTCCTAGCATTCTCCTGTTCTCATGGCCCTACCTCTACTTCCTGCCTGGCCAATCAGAATTTATTCAAAACATGATTGGCAGAATACAGACAATTCTCCTGCACCATTGGGCAGAAGTGTGCTATGCCCAGCTTATATCTACTCTAGACATATCTAGTATATTGGTTATTAAAGTCATCAAGAACATGGGTACCAAGAAATTGTGAAATACAAAAGTCAAGGATTTGACTTTTCCCTGGACAGTCAATCGTTGCTAACTAACACGCCCAATGGCAGGGGATAGAAGGAGAAACAGAGCAAAGGCTAGTAATGTTTAAGGTGCACTGTATATTGTAATTCTCACAGCATCCTCTCTAGTTTCCAAACCCAGGAGAAGACCCTAGCTATGTTATAGATGGGGTTATTAAAACTTAGAGAGAATTTAATTTGTCAAAAACAGGGTCAGTGGAAGAGCAGAGATATGATGTCCCTTATTTCTGGAGACTATTCCAGATAAATCCAAAGTGCATCCAAGCATCCTTTGCATCAGGATCATTTTGTTTCATTTTGTGGTTTTAGAGATGGGACATAGGACCTTATACATCACATACACATACACATACACACACACACACACACACACACACACACTCATTCTCTCTCTCTCTCTCTCTCTCTCTCTCTCTCTCTCTCTCTCTACTGAGATACATTCTTGCCCAACTTTTCAGCCTTTAAA
>NC_022016.1:70973953-70999992 GCF_000317375.1 Microtus ochrogaster
TCTCTCTCTCTCTCTCTCTCTCTCTCTCTCTCTCTCTCTCTCTCTACTGAGATACATTCTTGCCCAACTTTTCAGCCTTTAAAAAATTGAGGCAGAGTCTCACAATGTACTAGGATAGTCTTTGAACATATCAGCCTCTTGCTTCTGTCTCTGGTGTATCTGGGTTTACAGCCCCAAGCCCCACAACCAGCAGGATCAGTTATTCTGTTTTACAACACGGTAGGGGTAAGGTTTAAGTTCATTTCTAAGACTGTAAAGCCTTTAAGATCTCTTCTGAATTTCAACAGCTTAAGTTTGGGGCTTGGAGAAAGTTGAAGAGAAGTGTAATGTATTGAACTGGATACGTGGGAGGGATGGACTGCTTAGAAATCCTAAATTCTGGACCGCAGTTATATAACTCCACTAGGACTAAAGACATCTAACAGTTTCAGACCTGAGAGGAAGGGAGTCAGGTCCCAGCGCTGTGACTTCTCCTAACTGGCTGTGCTCCTTTCTCTGCCATAGGGCACAGTATTATGTGTTTTACCTCCTTGAGTTTTAGTGGCATGCTACAGGAGATCCTGTGGGTTTTGGAAACTGCTGTGGTCACTTATGTAAGGGACTGATCATGTTTCTCAGATAATCTCTTAGCTTTCCGTTGCTAAGAGAGAACAGCCTACCTGTTTTCCTCTCCTGTCATCTCTGGCTTTACGAACACCCCCCGCCCAGGCCCCTTTTCTGTTTATTTTTATAGCTGAGAGCTTCATATGATGATGTCTTGTATGCTTCAAGCTAGATGAGTGTAGCCAACAGGAAAACATTAGAAGCATCTAAACAAAATGAAAATCTGTTTTGTGCTTGAGAAGATGGCAGAAGGGTTCAGGGACCAGTGTTGTGAATGTAAGCATCTCCACATACCTGAGAGAGACATCTGGACTCCATGGATTTTCCTCTCTTGGTTTGGAACATGACAATTCCAGGACAGGCTATCCCTAGATGGAGATAGAGGGGCTGTGAGGTACGCGGGAGGCTCCTGGGGACCCAAAGTAAGGAGATCATAAAGATGGAATTAACAGTCATTTAGTCTCTTGGATGCACCTCCCTTGTACCACTTTATCAGCACAATGAGTTTATGAGAATAATTATCATTGCATCTTTTGGTTGAGAAAAAAGATATTCAGAGAGTGGTTTGGGGTGACTCATGTTCAGGCTCCCTGAATTTCTCATCAGTGTCTCTTTCTCCCAGTTGCTAGTTGTAGTGAGGGAAGTTGCTGTGGTTATGGAAGCTAGGGGATGAAGAGGGACTTTTACCCAGTGCTGCAGGAACCTCTTACTGATTGCTCTTCCAATGTGTCTGCCCAAACCCCTCCAGTTCGCCTTCTGCAGAGCAGCCAGAGTGAACTTCTACCAATAAACCCCACAGTAAACACCCCAACCCTCACAACCCTAACCCCAGTTTAGAATCTGACAACCTACTGACCTCTATCGAGGTCAGCCTCCCTCGCAGGTGGAACTTCCCACTTCATATCATGCCACTAGGTCATTCCTCTTTCTGCTTCTAGCTACAGGTGTGCCCTCCTCTACCTTACATGTATTTGGCTCCTTCCTCCACCTGGGCATTTGCCCCTGCTGTTTCCTCTACCCTGAACACGAGATCCTGATCTGATAGGACTTGCGTTCACTGCTATGATCTAAGGTCTTTGCCTCAGTGTTCCAGCTTTTGTTGTTTATTGTGATAAGACCCTGACCAAAATCAACGTGGGGGTGTAACTTCATCTTACAGGTTACAGTTTGTCACTGAGTCAGAGCAGTGCCTGGAGATGGGAATAGACCACAGAGGAACTCCGCCTACTGGCTTGCTCAGCTTGCTTTTGTAAAAACCCAAGACCACCTGCCCAGAAGTAGCAGTCCTCACAGAGGGCTGGGAACTCCCCCCTTAACCATCAATCAAGAATATGCCCAACAGGCGTGTCCACAGGCCAGTGTGATGGTGGCATCTCCTCAGTTGAGGGTCTTTCTTCCCAGGTAACTCAAGTTCGTGTCAAGTGAACAAAAACTAAGCAGCACTGGTCATTTCATATTGCTCCTTGCAGTCTATTTTAATTAGGGTAATTATTACTGCTCAATGATTTCTTCCTGATTTGCCCTCTTTCTGTGTCTTTACTACGGAAGACAATCCAAGGCAAGCTCTACCCTATTCTATAAAATAGAAGCTGGCATAAGACAGAGGCAAACTCGTGGCAAATATTTACTGAGTGAATTGTGAATTGTTGCTGACTTTTTTTTTTTTTTTTTTTACGGAAGGGCAGGCTTTCATTGGGAGAAGGAAGGAAAAGCTTTGTTTGGGGCGCTCCACTTTGTGCTTATTTTGGTTGTTCTCACCGCAACCTTACAGGAAAACTCATCTGATTCCCATTTTAGAGATGAAGCAACACGGACTCAAACATTTGGCAATTTGCTAAGGTCTCACAGCTGCAAGTGGACGCCTCTCCTGCCTGCTTCACTGCCTACAAACAAGCCTGCTCCCGAGGTGTGCAATCATGAGGGTGCATCTGCAGCACTAAGATCCTGTGGGAAGACACTCCTTGGGAAGATCCAAACAGCCAGCTGGGAATGAGTTGCCATAATAAATCACTGTTGCTTGTCCTAAAGCCCAGACCTTCTTGGGAGCAGACACAGAACGCCTGAGCAGAGAGCTGTTGGGAGACCAGGGATGGTTATAGGAGGTGCTGTTGTTGTCTAGGAGGGAGTCTGGGAGTGGCGAGTGGGTACTGAGGTCCTGTCCCCTTAACAGAGTCCATACTGTGGCCAGGTCCAGCCAAATCACTGCTGCCAGCCCCAGCTCCAGCGTTAGGTGGCGAAATGCTGAAGGGCTCTCCTATTCGGGGGAATTCGGTAGTGATGTATAAGGTATGAAAGATGTAGCCTGCAGAGAGCCGGCACTATCGCTACTGCTGCTGCTGCTGCTGCCACGGCTCCCGCCGCCGCCACTACTGCTGCCAGCAGAGCTGCTGGGAGTGAGCCTCCCTTCTCCCAGATACCCAGCTCCGTGGCATCTCCCGCTCCTTGGCCCCGCACGGACCTCTCCGCCCTAGGGAACAAAAGCAGAGTCCGGACGCCCTGTTCTGCAACCATAGGATGATGAGTCTAGAGGGCTGAGCTGGAAGTGTGGTCCTCAGCGGCTGGAAGGTAGGAGAAGGTGTTGCGCCCGGTGGCCGCGGCGTGGAAGGCTGGGGTGGGCGCGTCAGGGCAAGGGTGGCCACAGGCGTCCTGCAGGGTGGTGGTCCGCAGCGCCGCGGCCGCGATGCCCACTGCGGGCCGGGAGGCGCGTTCCCGCAGCCACGAGGGAGCCCCTGCGTGGGGACTGGAGGCGGAGGAAAAGTCTGATGCCCAAAGCCGTGTGGCGTTGCCTGCGGAAGAGCTTCCCGCAGCACTTGGACTTGGTGGCGCGTTCCTCCGCCGCGCAAAGCGGCCAGGCGGCGGCCGCAGTGTGCGCAAAGTTTTGGGTAGCGCGCAAAGGCGCAGATGAGGGCCGCGCACAGAGGAGCAAGTTGTGGTCAGAAAGCCGGGGGCGACCCTTAGGACCACTCGGGGGGGATTTGCCTGAGAAGGGGACAAGTGCATTCGGCTCCCCTCCAGCACCGAGGAGACAGGGTTGACGCGCAGTCATTTAACCCTTCGGTCCCCAGAGAAAACAACTTCATTCCTGTTGGAGCCTGCCGGACTCTGGCAGTTTAGAGGCTCCTGGTTAGGTCCTCCTATGGTCGTGCGCATTTCCCTACTCGTGTCGTGGCGTTCTCTTTTCATTTCTGGCCACTTCGATTTAGCTGGCTGGGGGTCTTTCCCTAGGTCTGTATTTTTTACCCCTTGGACCATTGCATACATGTTTTCCCATCTCCGTGTTAGCCTGACTCCTGGATGCTGCTTTGAAAAATGAGATGATTAATCAATTAGGTTAGTGGCCAATTAGGCATAACCTTGTAGAAAAATAATTATGCCGGGCTCTTTGGGCTTTCCATTGGTGATGAGGCAGGAATCGAGCCCAGGTGCAGGAGCTGTTCCCAAAAGATAGGACTGATGGGGCGTGGGGGAGGGTTTCTGGAATTTAAGATTAAGAGGATTCAAATATGCGCTGGTGACCGAGATGGTGGGGGATTGAAGAAGTAGGGTGTATGTGTGTTTTAGTTTTTGCTAAGGAAATTAACCCTTGACAGCGCAGTCTGGGTGGACTTTGCAGGCAGCATGGAGTATCTAACCGCTTGGAGGAAAGGTGTGTCCCCTTGCCTGCCTGACCCGCCACCACACACACATACAAACCTCCAAGGGGCTCCCTCTGTGAATTGCACCTCCTCGCAGTGGCGTTGCTATGCTTCGAGAAGCTGAGTTTAGAGGATTGCATCTTAGTTTCATGTAGGAAGAATCGTGGCGTTGCAGACGGAGCTTTCTGTGCACTGCCTAGCAGAACACACATCTCCCCCGACTGTGCTAAATAAAGCCATTATTAAATGGGTGCAAAAGGGAGGCAATCTGTTTCCAGGGCTGGGAAGTTCTGCTGCATAGCAAGGCTTTTTTCCCCCTTTTCTTTTTTGGAACCACTGGTGGGGTTTGGCACTGCAGTATTACAATACAGCCATATTAAAAAGGTCTTCAGAGCGTAGAGCCCTCCACTGCTGCAGCCTTCTCCCTGCACACTTCCCCATCACATCTCCTTTGCAGGGTGCATGCAGTGCATTCCAAAGGCACCGTGAGCCTTTTAAACTCCTTTTTTGTGCTGAGATTAAGCTGCTGCTATCTATTTAGACACCTGAATATAAGGCAGTAGAATCCTGTTCCCAAGGCAAAAACCTGGAGGTGTTTCCTCGGACAGACAAGGTTTTGCAACAGGTCTTACCTTTGAGATTTCCGGTAATGGGATCCCTTTGGGTTTCATGGTCTCAGAGCCCCCATCTCTACCCGTGATCTGATTGGGGTTTGGACCAAGTGGTCTCTGCAATGCCTGCAGTGCTGACAGGAGCTGGTTCTGAATTTTATGGCTTTTTTTTTTTCCCCTTGCTGTGCTGGGTGGGAGGAATAGCTGGGCAGTGCAATGTGGCGCTAGAGCCAGATCCTTCCCAGTGCAGAGGGAGGGAGCTGGCTGGGGCTGCTTAGCAAATAGGAATTACCCATTTAGAAGAGTACCTGGTGATATTGGTGTCCAGGGGGCAACTGCCAGCCATATGTTGCTCTTCTTTTCTTCAAAATGAGTGGCTTCAAAAACAGTGCTTGCTGTTTGCTAAGGGTTTTTTTCTCCCCTTAGAAGCTCAACTCAGCCAGTTGCTTTGCAGTGACTATATTTGTTGTAGATTCTAGTGCTAGCCAAGACCTTGCTCTTTTACTAAAATAGACTACTTCCCCCCCCCCATTTTATAGCAGGAAGAGATATGGGAAGAGAACAATGAGAGAGGAAGAGGAAGACAGAAAGGGGTGGTGGTGGAATGGTGAGAAATGAAGATACAGAGACAGAGAAAGCCAAGATTTCAGATAAAGTCAGAGAGCGGGGAAAGAAAAAAGAGTGATGGGGCGGAGGAAAGGGATGTGGAGGGGATTCAGGGGACAGGGACAGAAAACAATAACATTAGCACCAAGAGAAAGAACAGTGCTCAGATGAAGCAAGTCCTGTCCTACCATTTGGCTTGGGAAAAAAAAAAGTGAGAGAAGACCTTAAGCTGCCCAAGAGTTGTTCCAGAGAGGCTGCTGCCTGCCACGCACCTTTGATAAGATCAGACAGTTACTAAATGAGTGTTGAATCGCAGAGAGCCTGCTAGTCCATCTCACATCCTCTCGTCCTTGCCTGGGGTCCCCCGTTGGTGCAGTGGGGTTGGGACTGCTGTTTACAGGGTAGTGCTGCTGCACCCAGTGGAGAGCTTGCTTTTGGCTGGATCAAGAGAGGCTGAGCAGCTAATGATTTGAAAGAGGAGTCCTTTTGTTTGGGCATCTTTCTTCCATGGAATGGACAACTTTTTTTTTTGTGTGTGTACTATTTATTTAACCTTAGGGAAATAAAGTGAAGGATAGTGAGGTAATAGAAAAATAAGTCAGCCATTTCTCTTCTCCGACCTCCTAACCCCCATGCAGGCATTACTTAGGCTTCCCAGCTAATCTTCTGCCCTCTGGAACAGGCCCATCTGCAGCTGATATGATCTTTCTAAAACATGCCTTTGATCACATTTCTTCCCAGATCAAAACCAAAAAGGGCACACCACTGCCCAGAGCATATTATTCAAATTCCTGACCACAGACATCAAGGGCTTTCACTGGTTGGCCTCCCTCCCTCCCTCCCTCCCAGTGTTTCACACATGCATTTCAATAATACACCCCATGACTTGCACCCAGTACTGTACCCCCTCATACCAATGCATACAGAATCACACAAATCACAACTTACACATACATACAGTAATGCTAACATAAGCATACAGCCTGGCATACATCCCAACATACATACACAGACACACATGCTGTCACACACATATGCACATGCTTCATTCATCTCACATATGCACACCCAAGGTATCCTTACAGCATCACACACTCTTGTATATATACATAATCTTGCTGACAAATATACACATAGTATATTATTCACACATTTACAAGTGTGCTTATAAATAGATAAGCTCATGCACACACACAAGCAGTATCACAAACTTTCACATATATACACAGTCTATTTATACCAATACATCAAATCACACATATCCAAAACCATATCCCTATTTGCTTCCTAGCCGTGCCAACACAGACTTGTACGCATGCACAAGTACACACAGGCACAGCTGTATTGCATCCCTCACACACTGATGCAGGCCACACTTACATCCAGCTGTGTCTGCATATGCATTGTATCCTATTGGCATTCTACGTGTACTGGTACCTTTGCCATTTTACCCATTGGAAACCACCGTGTTGTTCTTCAGTCTAGGGAGCTGAACTCATCACTCAAGGGCCATCTTACAAGGAATATCACACAAAGACCCTTGTCTTTCATGGAGCTCCTCTTCCCTCTGTTCTTGTCACACACATCTTTTGAAGTAGGTATCAGGAGTTTCCAGGATCTATATATTCCAACAGACTGTACATTCCTTCAAAGCAAGGGGCAGTTCATTTTCCTTCCAGGGCATACCACAAGCGATTAGCACAGGCATGATTACAGTTTAGTGACCACTTTATTTAGGAGCTTCTAAAGGATGGTCAGAGCCCTTAACATTATCCCATTGTTCCTTATTTTCTCTACCCCCTTCCTCCCTCCCTCCTTCCCCCCCTCTCTCTCTGCCCAGTACTCCCTCCCTCCTTCCCCCCCTCTCTCTCTGCCCACTCTCCCTCTACTCTTTCTGTAAAGAGCATTACTCTGAGACCTTCTTGCTATTCTAGAACTCACTACAGACCTTAAGCTGGCCTTAAGCTCACAGCATTCCTCCTGATTCTGCCTCCTGAGTGTTGGGTTTATGGGCATGAGCCCCAACACCGGTTCTTATTTTCTCTTGCTTTAATTTTTTTGTTTACAAAATAATAAAAATTTTCAAACATTCAAATGATACACTACCATTTAAGATAAATAAAACAATCCCTCCCTTGATTGTTTAAATACATACTGTCTATGTTAAACATACATTGCTAAACATTTGTGCTGCTTCTCGGACTTAATGCCATGTTTTCCTAACTAGATTGTATCTGTGGACCATGGAGTACAGGCAGGCACACACATGCTCCTTAAGGCAGAAGATGCACATGTAGGTGATGCCCAGCAGCTGTGGGAAATATGAGCACTGCAAGCCACTGGCATCATTTGAAACGACGAGACAATAATATGAACTGAGTTTATTTTAAAATGTTCACTGAATAGCCCCATTAAGTGCACCATCACTATGTGATGACACCACAATCCTTACTTTTACAGAAGAACACTAGGCTTCAAGAGGCCAGAAAGAAAAAGGACGGTTGAAACTCAGACCTTCATTTTACTGTCTATCTGCTTTCTATTTCACTCCATAAAGATCTGAGAGCATCAGATATAAGCACTATAGTTTTATGCACCCAGTATTTTCTCAGAACATGAAAGTTTAGAGTCTCCTAGCCCAAGCCTTCAGTTACTTTTCCAGTTGGTGTGGTGGTTTGGATGAGAATGGCTCTCATAGGCTCATATATTGAATAGTTGGTCTCTAATTGGTAGATCTGTTTGGGAAGGATTAGGAGGTGTGGCCTTGTTGGAAGAGTTATGTCACCAGGGATGGGCATAAGGTTTGAAAGCCCATGACATATCCAGCTAGCTCCTTTTCTCTGCCTCATGCTTATGGAACAGGATGTCAGCTCTCAGCTACTGCTTCAGCACCATGTTTGCTTGCCTGCCTGCTGTCTTGTTCCTCTTATGATGGTCGTGGACTTGCCCTCTGAACCTATAAACCCTCAATATACTTTTTTATAAGTTTTCTTGGCTATTGTACCTCTTCACAGCTATTGAAAAGTAAATAAAACAGGTGTCAATTTCTTTCTACAGAAAAAAATGTCTGTCTCACATACATTAGTCAAGCCTCTAGAGACAGTAGAAGGTAGAGTCCTAGCCCAGGTACTTGAGCTCATGGGTCATTGTGTATCCTTACATGTAAGAGCTGATCCTAGAAAGGAGTAAAACCTGTTGCTTTTAGTTGTGTACCGTGAGTCAGTGGTTTGCACAAAGGGTGGCTATAGACATTCCTACTGAAAAGGGGTGGGCCTTACTGTCACCCATGTCTGGAGACTAAAGCACTAGAAGGGTTAACATTTTCTGTAATAATTTTGTTAAGTGAGCCTTCTATCCCCTGGTTCTACTCAACTACATGTTAAGGTATTATTTTAATTAGAACCATATGGCTTGAGACTCTGGGGAATAGTTGTTGATGTGACTTCTGGTCCTATAGGATGGCTGAAAACTATGAATTTGAATAATTTGTTAGTGTTGCAGTAGTTACTGCAGGCCATAAGAGAGTGGATTTGATATTTGACTTTTGGGTAGGGTAATGCACTAGAATTCTACTTATTCACTTACTGCCGGCTTCCTGTAAGTCAGACACGTGGTTGAACTTGCATCCACCATTCTCGCATTCTATCCTCGTATTAATCCTGTGAATAGTGTTATGGTCTTCACTTTATCCTCAGTTAAATGGTGCCAACATGGCAATGATGAAGTCTTTGCTGCGATTCTAACCAAGGAGCAGAGACATTGAGTCCCTTGTCCTGGATCGTGGTGCATGAAGAGCCTACATCCAGCTTAAGCCCTTTGGACCCAGGAAACGGTGCTTTTCCCACTGTGCTGAGTTGCGTCTGGATTGCTGTTGCTAACCACCTGGCATATTAGAGCATAGCCTTGCAGACCCTTCTGTCCAAGAGCTCCATTTAAGAGGAAAAAACATTTATTATGTGCAAGGTTTTGCTCTCTAGGCTTCAGATGTGTAAACTTGGTTTATCTTCAAATTCCACCTGGAAAGAACATAAGATGCCAACCATTGGAGCTGGGATTTAAAATAAGTGACTTGTACTCCTCACTGATCAGTTATACAAGATTCTGGGAGCTCTGTGAAATACTACAGTTTCTAAGCATTTGGAACTACCTCTGGCATCATTATTAGCACCATTGTTACCACCACCACCATTATCATTACGACCGCTGCCACCAACACCAACTTATCATCATCATCACCATCATCATCATCATCATCACCATCACCATCATTAGCATAATCATCACCATCAGCATCATCACCATCACCATCAGCATCACCATCATCATCATCATCACCATCATCATCATCATCATCACCATCACCATCAGCATCATTAGCATAATCATCACCATCAGCATCATCACCATCACCATCAGCATCACCATCATCACCATCATCATCAGCATCATTAGCATCAGCATCATCAGCATCAGCATCAATATCATCATCACCATCAGCATCAGGATCAGCATCAGCATCATAAGTATCATCAGCATTGTCAGTAGCAGCAGCAGCAATAACATCAGTAGCATCAGCATCATCATCAGCATCATCAACATCATCAGTAGCAGCGGCAGGAGCAGTACTAGCAACACCAACAGCACTATTGCTGATGGTTTAACAAAAGCTGTCTCTACTGAGATGTTTTATCTTTCTTTTTTTGGGGGGGGGATTTTTGAGACAGAGTTTCTCCGTAGCTTTTGGTTCCTGTCTTGGAACTAGCTCTTGTAGACCAGGCTGGCCTCGAACTCAGAGATCCACCTGCCTCTGCCTCCCGAGTGCTGGGATTAAAGGCGTGCGCCACCACCGCCCAGCGAGATGTTTTATCTTTTGCTTTATGGTACTTCCCATGCTATTCCATTATATCAAAACAATCTTATATTTTTCTACTAGGAGACTAAGTCTTATGAGGTTCTAGAAGGCTGGGAGTCTCATCTCTACTAAGACTAGGATTGGGATTGTGACCCTGTAGTAGGTCTGGTGTTAATGTCAGTTCTCAGTTCCTTTCTCTGGGATTTCCTCACTGGTGCCTGTTGCTGCTCTTTTGTTGTTGTTGTGTGTTTTGTTTTGTTTTGTGTTTTTTTGAGATAGGTTTTCTCTGTGTAACAGCTCTAGATATCCTGGAACTTGTCATGTAGACCAGGCTGGCTTCACAGAGATCTGCCTGCCTCTGACTTCTGAGTGTTGGGATTAAAGATGTGCACCACCACCACCCAGTTGTTGCTGCTCTTAACATCCAGCTAAGCATGAAATCCTGAACACTTTCTTATATTTTTTTTTATCATCTCAATGTTCAGTGGGACTACTGTCTAAAAAGTTATAGTATTGCATTTTACTAACTGAGTTTTCCTCCTGTCTTTTCCTCCTATTGAGCTGTCAGCTATATGAAATGCTGCCTGATGTTTTGTTTATCGCTTTCAATTCCTTAGAAATATAATAATGACATTACCTGCCATGTGTTCTAATAGAGAGATGGGGATAGGTAAACTGGGTCCTTTGTGTTCTGAAGCCTGGGACAGAGAGTGAAAGACACCTTGTGTCAGAGAGAAGAGCTTTTCTCGGGTTGGCATCAGCTGCAGAGGACCACAGTGTGTCACTTTTTGGTTTGCACAAGGAAGAGATATTATTATCTTCTTATTGGTGACAGTGCAAGAATACTATATTATTAAAAAAGACTCCCCAAATAGCCACATTGCAAAAAACAGGTGACCTGGTGACATCAGATAACATTTTAATTTACCTGTCAAAGCACATGTTCCTATTAAACGAGTGTGAATATTAAAAAATTCATTTGTATTTATTGGCTTTTAATAAATAAAGGCATCCCTTTTCTGAAATGAGCTCTGAGCCACAGGTCTTAGACTTCTTTAGTTAACATGCAAAATGCGGCAGCTTTGTGTTTCAAAATGTCCCCTGCCCCTGCTGGAGTTTAGATCTTTTGGTGACATTTTTTTCCAAGCAAATATTTACAGGGAAGTTGGAAACCAACAGGAAGGAGGGTTTAAAATGAAAATGTCACCAAACTGAAGTTTATATCTGAGTATAACACATGGTGCCACCATGGACAGGGTCCTAAGCTCTCAAAATATGTGTCCATTTGTGGAGCCAGCTAACGGCCACACTGCTTTCGTTTGTCAATGATAAGTAAAGATAATTTTGTAAATGCATTATGATGACCACATCTATTGCAGCTGTTGGTCTACTGCAGACACAACTTCCGCTGTTTGCTTCCGAATTTTGAACTTTTTGCTGTCTCTAAGGCAGAACGCCTCCATAATCCCTGAATTCTTTTTCCCCAAACACCTTACTTATACGGTTTCTCCTGCCTGCAGCAACTCTTTTCACACTTCCTTTGTATGGCCTGGTCACTTACTTCTGAGGTCAGCTACCTCGGCCTGCTGTCACTCTTCTGACTGAGGTACACCAATCTTGAACACCACTGATATGGGTGGTTTTGTTTCTTTATCATTTTATAACAGATAAATGATAGAGTTTAGTTATAAAAATGAAGTCTAGAAAAATAAGATGTTGGTAAAAATCCAATCAAATTACAGTCCTTTGTGTTATCTATCATTTTGTGATTCTTCTGATTTATGTGCACGTATGTGTACATGCACACATAAATCGCATCTGTTTGTATATTTAATTTTATAGTATTTTATCTTGGACATCTACTTTCTAATAGATTTTTGATTGTTTACAAATTAACTTAATGACCTAAATTTTCTTCTACTATCATTTATACATATGTGTATTCAAACACAGACAAACACACCACACACATACACATAGACAGGCAGACAGATACACACACGAAGCAGCCTTTTTTGAGTAAGTTGGTATGGATACACTGCTGTTGTCAATGACTATATACTTTTTAAAAGAACAAATATGCCACAGCTTTTTCTGCCATTTCCTTGCTGACATGAAATTAATTTTGCTCACAGATTTTTATAAATGATGCTAAAATTGCCAGCCTTGTACATTTACTGTTTCTATTGTTGCTGTAACTTGTATGAGTAGATGCCCCAAAGTAATTTCCCTCAGTGGAAGGATTGGTCTCTCTTAAAGTATAGTAGATGGTGCCATGTAACTTTCCAAGGAACACATTAACTCACGTTTCCTTCCCGTGTACAGAGTAACCTTTCCCACTCTTGCTGGCAGCAAGCACGATCATTCTTTTTCTTGAGCCTCACAGGCAATGGGGTGGTATTGCGTTGCTCCCCTGCTTTGTATTTTCTAGGTGTTTGATAGGCAGGAGCATCTTTTCATATTCATTATGAGACTTGGAGTACCTCATTCATCATCTTTGCCCAGCGTTTCTCTGGGTTAGGTATGTCTCATTTCATCAAAACACCTTTTATATGGTGGATGGTGATATTCCTTTTCATTTATCTATATCACATCCATTTCCCCCACATAGAGGCGTGATCCAAGTTATAATGATCTCTTTGTTTGTGTCTAAACCAGACTAGGCATTTCCCGACAGTAGCGATGACTAGACCCACAGTCAGGGTGTATAATTCATCTCTAGGTCATTACCTCTAGGCAAGGCCTGAAGAAGTGGAGCTAGAAAACACATGACTATAAACATTGACCATGCATGGGCTACCCAAATATATTTCATCTAACTATGATCTGTGTGGAATAATTTTTGTGCATGGTGTCACATGGACTGAGATATTTCAAATAAGCAAAGTTTCAAGATGACTAATGTTCTGAAAATACTTATAAATGAATTACTTCCATGCTTTCCAAAATAGAATGATTCAGAAATATCGTTGTGAACATCCGTTATTACGCTGAGCTTACACTCGATATGCTTATAGGCTATTTTGAGACACAAGATTGTTCGCCTCTAAATAAGAGAAGCCCCAGACATCTGACCTCGTAGATTTTAAAATTATATTTTTATGTGTGGATTGGTTCTTCTCATATCCATGGTTTATGTTTCCATGTCTTCCTTTTTACTGTCGGATTGTGTTTCTTGTCTTGGTATTGTCAGCTGATCTAGTTTTATGTTCAGTGCTCTTGTATTTCAATCTGTATTAGCTATAGCTGTGAATTAATATAATCAGGAATTATGCCATTTGAAAGAGCGGTAGGTGATGAGTTCATAGCCGCCAGGTTTGGCTTGAGTGTCATTTCCCTGTCTGAAGAGTGTTGCTTTCCAGTAGAGATGTAACTTTTGTTGCACTGTTAGTTTTTTCCTTGCAACTGTATTCTGTTAAAGTGAAACTCCTTGATATGGTGACATGCCATCTCCATGAATTAGCACATCGGTCCAATTGCTTATAGCCAAGGCCCTAAACAAAGTGTTTCAAAGGTGTCTTTATAATGATAGTCATGCATTTGTCAGTTTTGTACATGTCTGAGCCCACAAGGAGGCTGTGAACCAGGAAGTCATAGGTTCCAACCCCTTAACTGGATGATTCCTCATCCCTCGGGTACCAGCTATCTTCATGGTCCAAGATGTGACATCACCATGTCCTCATTCTGGCCAGACGGTAGGAATGGATAAACGGAGCAGAAGAGGAGCTCCCATGTATTTTAAGGACACGGCCGGGAGTCACACCTACAAGTTAGTCTTGCATTCTCATTCCTAACAGAAGAGAGACTAAGGATTATTGTTTTTATTTTGAGTGGATTTATGCCAGAATGGAGCTTCCATTTTTGGAAGATGAGGAGAACGGGTATTGGTAGACACAGCAAGCAGTCCCTCTGACTCTTCTCATCCTGGTGTCCTCTCAGTTTGCTTGAAAGTCTGCCAGAGTTTGTGTGCAAGGCAGACATCGCCCACTTCCTCTGCGCCCACCCCCTGCTATGTGAAGGCTGAGAGAGAGTCCTGCTGCAAGAACAGCTTGGTTTCCAGTCTTTCCCTCCTTGTTCTAATAATGAAAAATACAAGAAAAGATTTGAAGTAACCAATAATTCAAGGTTTGAGGACCCTTTGGACTTCTTGGCTGTTTTTTTTTTTCCTGTGATTTAGTCCATGTTGTCCTGTCTAATTTTTTATGATTCTACTCAAGGTTAGCTGTCCTTAGTTTTTGCTTAACTCCCATTTCCAGCTATAAGAGGTTCGGGTGTGGAGGCCACATGCTTTACACATAGGTGTGTTGGGACAACTTGCTGAGTGTCAAGAGGGACATCAACCCCCCGTGAACGACACAAGTGGGTTTGAGGGCTTGTGAATCTGACTGTTTTTTATGACGGGTCCCCAGATAATCAATAGATTGCATCATCTTCCGCCTGAAGTCTCTGCACCCCACAGGCTCCTATTGCCTGATTAGTACAAAAGCAAACCTCCCCTTACTCTGGGCTGGCTCTGGAATTGAGTTTGCTTTAGCCACGTGGCTGATTACAACTGCTCTCTCTGTTTGCAAAGTAGAATGGCATTTGTTTTCCTTTTGAAAGGGGAAGGAGGCTTCCAGGGAAGATGTGTAAAAGTATTCTTTTTCTCTCCAACTTAAATATTAAATAAGAGGTGAGCCCGACTTAGTCAAAGATGAAATCACAAGTCTTATTGCTCTTAAAGTTGATCAGAACATTTAGGTTGTGTAGCTTCTGGCATTTTCTAAATTAGTCTAAGCTGATGGGGACAGTTCATCTTGTCCCTTTTGGAGTGTACAGTTGGCCTTTCATGGAACACTGAGAGCCCTACTCGGACTTAAAGGTAGAAACTCATCATACCCTGAGATTTTTGGGGGGTTGAAGACAATACTATTTCTAGGGACAGGGTGGGGGGAGTTCTTCATCCAAGCTGCTCTGAGGTTACTCTGTGCACCAATATTTGCTCGCTTAGAACCCATCTCTCAAACCTCATGGAAGCATGTCAACTAATGTTTCTGGATACTCCATGGTCATGGGGGCTCTGCATAAAAATAAAATGAGCACAAATTTAGGGCAGGCATGACCCTGCCTGAGCCTAGAGCATAGCTGCTCTTCCACATTTGTTGGCTGTTTTTGATTTTACCAGAAGAGCAAATCACCCCTTTCCTTTGATAGGAGAGGCTGGAAGGGCTGTGAGCTTGCTACGCCCCCTAGAGAGTAGAGTGGAACTGTGGAGTGAATGTTTCTTTAGAACATCGCACACTTGCTCAGAAAACCCCAGAAGCCGCTTTAGCCTTCAAGATGAGCTCCAAACTCCTTGGCCTGACAGATATCCATTCAAGCCCCATTTTCTCAATCTCATTTCTCTCCGGTGTTCTCTTTGCCTACCACCCAGCTCTCTCTCTCTTCTGCACTGTTGAGAAGACCATTGCCCATAACTATGCTCTGCTGTCCTTCCTGTCTCTGTACCTGCTGCCCTCTACACCCCCCCCCCCGCCACCCCACAGCAGAGTGCTGGTCCCTGCCCTTCATTTTTCATTTGACAAAGTTTTACCTCCTCTTCCAGACTGAGGCATCATTTCCTTCGAGAAGCCCTTTGTGCTCCCTTCCACAAGGCCCGAAGCCCCCAGCCATCTCTTCATGTCTACCCTTGCCGTGATCTTTGGTCTCTCTGACTACCTGAGTTATGAGAGCTTCCTCAAGTTGCACTGTCTTGATCTTTGTATCCTAGCAGCTAGGAAAATGTCTAGGATATAGTGGTTATGCAAATGAGTACAAGGGTCCTGGTGAGGGCCACAGTCCTTAAAGTGACCATGTGACCTTGTCACCATGTCACTGTACAACCACTGCCAAGTTAAACATCACAGGATTATTTTTCAAAGGGCCAATAAAATAATACATGTGAGGTACTCCAATGAAATACAGAGGAAAGAAAGTTGGCTATTTTGGTCATACTGGGATTATTGTTATTATTGCTGTTGACCAATCTATGGTGATGATCCTTTGGCCACTTCTTGAGGAGGGGGGTGGGAAGTGGTGATTGAAGATATTTCTAGCATACTTCAAAGTGTTTTGAAACCACCAGTGCCTTGAAGAACGAAAAGTAAGAAACTGACAGAAGTCCCTACCAGGCAAACTCACCCCTGGAAAAGCCCAACAGCGGTGAAGGAGTATGCCTCCTGGCATCAGGCTTTGGCGACTGTATTGTCACTCGAATTTCACTAACAACCTTGCCTTCCTTACAACCTTCTCTCTGCCCTAAAACTTCTCTTTAGAAAGAGAAAGAGAACATGACACTGAGGTGACCCAGTGTCAGGACTGCAGTGAAGCTCAGGCATTTCCCAAGGTCCCCTTGGAAGCCCATGTCCTGCTGTGCTCTCTTTCCATGTGTGATGTTAGGACAGTGGTAGCTTCCAACTGATGTTGGGAACCAGCTTGGAAGGTGGCAAATGTCTTCCCTGTGCCAAATTCCCAGCAGAGAGCGTCTTACAGAGAGTAGCCGGCTTTCCACAGAATACCTTCTCTCTCTTCTCCCCGTGGCTCCTTGCTTATTTTACTATGTTCAATTCAGTGCACAGTGATTGCTCCCCTACTGTGTGGGGGGAACACTACTGACTCTCATGTGCATGTTTCTCCCTTCCTACCAGCCTTTCTGCCTTACGTCCATTTATAACCCAAAGCAGCCCGGTGTCTGGCATCTACTGTCTTAAAGAGACACCACCATATTTTTATTATTACTTTTGCATAAATAGTCTTCATTATCAGAGGTTGAATTGTAGATGGTGGAAGAGGGAGAAATTGTGAAAATCTCTCTCTCTCTCTGTGTGTGTGTGTGTCGGGGACCAGCAGCAAGCAAGCTAATTGTGCTGTTTAATATGTCTGGTTTTCTACTCTTAATATACTGTGATCAAAAATGAAACAACTCCCTTAACCAAACAAACATAGCAGGAAGATTAAAAAGTCTGGGTTTGGAATGCAGAGGTTTGACTTGAACCATGGCCATGGTGATGGGTTTGTGTGACGCTGGCCTCAAGCTTCCAATTCCCTAGCATTGGCCCCACCCCCAACAACCAGGTGCTTTTCAGTAAGGTGGGGAAGCTGCTTCTCTTCTCTCGTGCTGTTTGAAGTTGTTGTAAAGAGATGGTGGGTGGAGACCTATGCTATAGTCTAGGAGGGCCGTGTGCACACCCATAAACGCCTGTGACTGCTAATGTTCATCTTGATTGCAACATTATTCTCACATTGCTTTTGCCTTCTGGCTTGGTTGAAAGAGACACTACCTTTCAGTTCTCTTCCTGAAGCCATCCCGGGCTCTCTTGAGCTGGGAGGTGCTGGGCATCTCCCCTGTGTCTTGCTTGTCTTGCACAGGGCCCTATCTGAGCAGGATGTTTTATCTGCTGGGCTGAAAGGAGGCCATTTGTCCCCTGCTAAATGAGGTGTTGCTCTGTGCCTCTGCCCCTCAGCACCTGGGGCTACATTCATGGGAGAATCCAACCGTGGCTTTCAGGAGTGTCCCTGGAAAGTTTATTAGGAGAAAGTGCTTCTTGGCGGCTTGTGCCCTCCCCCTGTAGCCTCCTCCCTCAGTGGCACCAGCTCATTAGTCAGAACAGGGCAGGTATGTGCGGGTAGGAGGGCAGGTCGCAGGCAGAGGGGCAAGCATAGGCCTCTCCAAAGTCCAACAGTGGCCTCTGCCTCCAGAGGCTTCTCATCGACAGGTGGCCAATTAACTTTAATTGGCTGCCTCTGGCTGCACGTGACTGGGCCCTCACTAACCTTGGAGCTGCGACTTCCTCCCTTCCCTAGGCTGCTGGGCCGCCCTTAGCCCGTGGTCAGCAGAGTGGAACCCTCTCAGAGGGGCTCTTTGGGCCCTGCTCACCACCAGTGGCCTGCTTGTGCGAGACCAGGACCCAACCTCTATCCGACTGTGGTCTCTGAGTCTGCACGTTCTCCAGGCAGCCCTTGACTTGAGTGCCTGGTAGGTTAGGGGGTTTAGAGGACTAAAAAGCCTGCTGGGTTATAACATCCAGATACCAGTCCTTTCAGTTCTGGATCTTGTAGTGTATCATCTGTACAGGATTGTGTCAAAAGTGCAGGAGAGAAGCTACTACTTCATCTCTTTGTCCCCTAAATCCCCATCCCACTACAGGAAGACAAAACGAACAAAGATGGGGGCCAGGCTGAATATGCAGGCTTCTGACTAAGAGGGTGTGTGTCTGCCCCTGTATTGGGTAACTTTGTTTCCTTTTTTTCACCCTTAGAGATCAGGTAGCCGGGAAGAGATGAATTTGCAAGGGTCTTGAATTGGGATGCTCCCATGGCTGGGGCTTGAACGCTGTATTCAAACAGCGGTTCTGTCCTTGACAGAGTGGCTAACATTTCACCCCTTCGCCTTTCAGTTCCCAGCACTGTACAGCAAGGATGATAGCCCCTGGATCTACTCCACAGCCTGCTGATGGGTATTAAACAAAATGAGCACTGACTCAGAGTAGTGCTTCATTAAATATTCCCTAATTAGCATTTTAAATTTGCACCAAACTCCACCCAGGCGCAGGTGGAGGTAGGAAGGCAGGATGTGGCTGACTCATCCAGAGGGCTGAGTGTTCCTTACACCGCTATTTGAAGACAGCGTAAGAGATGAGATTGAATCTTCATCTTTCTGTTCTTCTGGGGTCCAGATGAGTCAAACCATCCCATACTTCGGTTTCAAACAAATGGATGCCTACCTTTCTCTGGTTTCCCTTGTCCATTTTCCCAGGACTTGAACTTAGAGAGTCCAAGAACCCCAGAGGTTTGAGCTGAATGAATGTCACCTCCCGTGTTTGCCTCAGGAGGAAGTCCCATCCTGTGACATGGTTCTGCTTTGAGGACTGGGTCTAGCCTCTGTGTGCCTCGTTCTTGGGTCCCCCTAGCCTTGGCAGTCCTGGTTTGTTGAGTGAATGTTAGTGAGCGACTTGAGCCCTTGCAGCTTTCCAGAGCTGTGTAAGACACAAGGGCCAAAGGACAGGTGCTGTGTTAGATCAGAGGTCCATTCCTTCTGCGGCCACCTGCCCTTTGCCCTGGCCACCCTTGCTCTTCTCTTGATGGCTGAGCACACTTCCCCCTGGGCTGGCACTTATACCACAGATGACAGTTTTCCATGCAGTGTGGAGTTTCGTCTTCATAGGTCTGTCTCTGTTCTCCCCCAGTACCCCACAAACGCCCTCTATGCCATCTGTCAAAAAAAGTATCCCACACTGAATCCTTGTGTGAGATGTAGGGGTAAGGGTGGGAATGGAGGCCGGGGGTGGGGAACATGCACTAGAGCCCTTCAGCTGTTGCCAGCACTCTTGTAGGCGGCACGGAATCAATGAGGTTTTAGTTAACGAGAGAATGACTGTGTCCAGGCTGAACCTATGGCAGGGAGGCAGGTGGGTATGAGTTCCGGGACCCGCTTGCTCCCAAGCCAGGCATCTCTGAGAGCCCCGGCTCTGCTGCTGGTTACCATCGAGCCCGGCCTTTATTTTTCTCATCATGTTTAAAACCCACCAGTCGCCCAATAGTATAATTTCCTAAATGGTTTCATTTCAGCTCTGCTAATTGAAGAAAGCTGAGCTCTCTTTGAAGGCTTACTTTGTGTGTGGCTGTCACTGGTGAGTGTCGAGGCTGACTGTCAATCACTGACAATAGCTTGCCGTTTGGGAATAATTTAAGTTTAGGTCTTTCTTTCACTCAGGCATTCATCCTCTGTTATATGTTTTCATACTGAGCTGAGAACAATCTGGGGTGAGAAGCTGTCACGTATTCGGAGAGCTAAAATGGAGAGTTCCTTTAAAATTTCAAATGTCTGTGGTCCAGCGCTTAGTGCAACATGGGAAGGCGATCCCAGATTGAGGAGTGAGACTTTCTGGACTTTGGATTTGAACCTTAAGTATCTGGGGGACCTTCATCAAGTTTTTCATGACCTGAGCCTCTTTCTATAGACCATGAGAAAGGTACTTGAGTGCTTTGAGTTGGAGACCATAATGGGAGTCCGGGAGAAGGCAAGCCCTCTGGAGTCTCCAGTTCACCCACGGGGTATGGTAGGCACCTGCTGCTCCTGCAGTGTTTGTAGGGTTTCCGAGGTGGTCTCTGGGTAGCCAAGTAACTCTTGGTGAAGACTCCAGCCTTGGGTGCTTCATACATTGTCTTAGACACTAAGTAAATCACAGGCACCCAGAATTCCTTCAGTGTCAGCTGGGGATATGTTTTGCTGTGCCTGGGCTATTTTTCCTCAACTGCACATAAACTCTCCAGCTCTTTATCTGAGAGGAGGGAACTTCAATTGAGAAAATGTTTCCAAAGACCAGTCCTTGTTGTAGGGTATTTTCTTGACCAATCATTGGAAGGACCTTGGGCAGGCAGACCTGAGACTTATAAGAAGATAAACTGAGTAAGATATGGGGAACAAGACAGTGAGTAAGCAGTGTTCCTTTGTGGTCTCTGTTCTAGGTCCTGTCTTAAGGTTCCTGCCTTGCGCTCTGCCCTGACTTCCCTCAGGGACTGACTGTGACCTGGAAGCTGAAAGGAGCCCTTTCTTCCCCAAATTGTTTTTTGGTCATTGTCTTAGTTACGGTTATTGTTTCTGGAATGGAACATGGTAACCACAAACAACTTGGGGAGGAACATGTTTATTGTTCTTACGCTTCCACATCACAGTTCATTATCAAAGGAAGTCAGGACAGGAGCTCAATCAGGCAGGAACCTGGAGGTGGGAGCTGATGTAGAGAACATGTGGTGTGGTTCTTTACTGGCTTGCTTCTCATGGTTTGCTCAACCTGCTTTCTTATAGAACCCAGGGCCAACAGCCCAGGATGGCACCACCCACAACGAGTTGGGTCCTTCCACATCAATCACTATTAATAAAATGCCATACATGTTTGCCTACAGCCTGATCTTACGGAGGCCTTCTCTCAATTGAGGATCCTTCCTCCGTTGACTCTAACTTGTGGCAAGTTGACATAAAACTAGCCATGGCGTTTTATGGCAGCAATAGAAATCCTAAGACACTTGGTCATCAGGTTGTTACAGACACTGAAATAATATGAACTGAAAATTCAGTCTTCTGTGTTCCCTTCCTTCTCCTGTCTCTCCTCATCCTTTTCTTCTTTTTCCCTTCTCTTCCCCACTCTTGCCTTTTTCACTGGTGGGAGGATTAAACCCTGGGCCAGGTGAGCTCTGTCTACATTTCATTATACTTAATTTACATTAGGAGAACAGGAAAAAGAGAGGTGCTTATGAAACACTTCTTTCTCTGTGTCCTATTAAGAAGGGGTGAATCAATATTGACATCGTGTTTTCAATGGCACTGCCCCACAACTGCATTTGCTGAGAAAGTATTTACGTATTGAGCATCTACTGTGTGATATAGAATTCTAGGCTCTGGGACTGCACTGAGAAGTATCTTCTTGGATACTGTTTGCATCTCTGTGGGAGAGATGGGCAGTGAATGAATAAATGATGTAATGCCATCAATAGCTAGTAAATGGTAAGAGAAATAAAGCAGGATAAGAGGCAAAATCCTAGCCCATCTGTCAATGGTCAGAGAGGGCTATATAGGGAGACAATATTTCACCATGGCCCCATGATTGCTGTTCCATGCTGTTCCCTGCTTTTTATTTCCATTCGACAGCAAGCTTGTCCCCATAAAAACCCTTCACACCTGCCCTGCTCTAAACATATTTCCTGTCCACCCTGGGAGGCATTTTCTCCTCTGTGCTTGGCACTGCCTGTCTCTTAGTACTTTTCTTTCAGTGTCTTCTCCCTTAAACCTGAGCTCTCCAGGGCCACAAGCTGTTCTTCCATTGAGCTTCAGTGCCAAGCAGGGTGTTAGGCACTCAGTGAATTCATTAGCGGTGCCTGGAGGGAGAAAAAGAGCGAGGCAGCCATTGATTCAGATGCCACCCTATTGTGACCGACTTTGGAAAGCACAAGGCAGCCATGGCCTGGTCCCAGGGAAGGCCACCCCATCACAAGGTGCTGCACTTTCAGAGCTAGGGCCCCTCGTCTCATGAGCTGTACTGCCCGAAGTGTGAGGGATGTCACCCCAGTTTAGTGGCAGTTCCCCTCTGCGCATTCTCTTCTCAGACATCATTTTTACCTCCAGTTGCTCTGTGACATCAAGAAGGCTACTACTTAGTGGATTCCATATTTATTTAATTTTTTTTTGAAATAAGAAGAACTCAAACTGATGTTTTGGGTTTTTTTCTTTTTTCTTTTTTTTGTTTTGATCACAGGCTTGTCTAAAGTCATTAGTGAAAGGTACCAATGTCAATTAGTTTATAGTAGAAGGAATGATGCCACACAGAATACGTTTCAAGGAAGAGTATGCACTTAGATTCAGGTCAGCTTTGGTCTGATTTCATACTCTGCCACTCGCAGGTCTTTTAAGCTGTTATTGCTCACCTCGATCTCAGTCTTTTTATCTATAACATGGAATCATGGCTGTCCTAGAGATAGATCTAGAAGTTGTCCAAATGGTCCATGCTCAAATTTGAAATTTGGGATCCTACACTCCGCCTATTTCCACTTGATTACTTTTAAATCAGGACCCTGGAGGGTGTGGTCTGGATACTCTTAAATAAACAAGATCAGCATTTTGCTGTGCAGAGAAAGCTCTGCTTCAAACCTTGCAGTAATGCAACTACCATAGTCATTATTATAGCCGCACTGACCACACAGAGGCATGGTTCTGTATCCTATGCCTCCTGCTTGCTTCATGTCCCTGTTGCCTGGCTTTGCATACTCTTTAATACCTTGTCCAGCCTGGTCCTGCCATGCCCTCTCTCACATGTAGACCGCAGCAAGGTGTCTTGAGACTTGAATTTCTTGTCTGTCTATCATCTGTGTATGGAGAGTCTTAGTCACAAGTCACAGTTATGTTCTCTTGCTGGTCTGAAAGCTCATTATTTTCCAGAGAGCCCTCCTCTGTTTTGCTTGTAATATCTAACCTTTAAATAAAACTATTCCCAGAGGGTGGAGGGATTGGGATGGAGTTGAAAGAGCAGCTCCGTGTTGTATTTCTAGTACCATTTTGCTGGCTTTGTGATCTTGACTAATTTACTTACTGGCTCCAGACTTGGTTGCTCCATTTATACAATGGAAACACAACAACAAAGATAACCAGCACAGACTCTGACCATGCACTGGGCACTTTATAAGTGTTGGCAAGTTATGCATTCATTAGCGCACCACAATCCCATGAAGTTGCTGCTGTACTCATTCCCAAGGGAAAGCTGGGGACACACTGACCCAGACAAGCTGGGTAACTTTTTCAAGATCACATAGTTAAGCAGACACACAGGGAGAATCCCAGCTCAGTCTGTCTGAGTCATCATTTTATCTATCTCATCACACCCACAAACATGACGCTGCAGTTCCTGAGATGCTGTGTGGTCTAGAGAGACCAAATAAAGTGTGGGGGGCATCATAGGTATCCGATCGATATTAATATTATTATGTTACACCCCCTACAAACTCAGTGCAGCCTCAGTTTAATAAACACTCACTTGGTTGCTGCATTTGGCCATGTGTTTACTGCTGATAAAGCAGCAGATCTCAAGACCAGGTATTTATCTGGAGCGGTTGTCTTCCTGCAGACTTAAGCTGTCACGTGTAATACCCTCGGCCCTTGTGGAGAATCCCTGTTGGGAGGGCGCCACTTTGACCTTTGAATAGATTCTTTGTTAATGGTCAAGCCTTTGGAGGGGGCTTGCTAGCCAAAAGCCAGTGCTTCAATAAGAATCTGGGCTTTGTCATAGATCGTAGAGGAGGGTCCTTTCTGAGCACGGGAGAGGGAAAGCAGGGGTTAGCTCTGCAATTTTCTCTGGCTCCAGACACAAATATCCCACCTGCTCCTAAGCCTCAAGAGATATGGGGATTGGTGGTGACCCCCAGCCTGGCTGTTGATTACACACAGAGCTAGGAGCAATTTTTAAAGTCTCCTCGCCATTTTGCTCTCTCTTTAAAAATTAAATGCCCAGTGTGTTACTTTATTCCCAGATCTGCTGGCCTTTGACAGAACAGCTCGGAAGCAAGCCTGTTCGGTGACTTCCTGACCGGGATTGTTTTTAGGGGTGAGAAAGACCATGGGCAGGAAGGTGACCTCGTTTCTCTTGTCAACTTAATGAAAAAGAAACAAAGGCATCAGTCTTGCTGCCTGTACTCCACAGAGAGAGGACTATGGGTAAGATGCAGGAGCAACAGATTCTGGCATGGAATCCAATCTCAGGAAGGTAGGCCGGTGGCTGAGCCAACCTAGGGGGAACCAGTGAACCCTGATTTGGGCGCTTGGAGGTCTGTGTTCCTATTTTAGGTCCTCTACTGTTGTGTGACACTGTTGACCCTTTTGGAGGTTGTAGATCTCATGTTTAACATGTAGGCAGTGTAACGGAACGGTGAAAAGTAAACTTTGGTGTGATTCCTTTGTGGTACCACTTATTGCCTGGGTAGTTCTGACAACTCCTTTGGGGTTCACACAAACGTTGGGTGGTCAGGCCTTGCCTCATCCCCCGTTTGTGCCATTATTCTCCGCTTTCTTGCTTGGCCACTGTTTGTGTTCTATTTTGAGATTCAGAACTAATGTCCCTTTGAATGACAGTCTTCCCTGATGTCCCCTGCTCATGGAGACACCTACTCTCTATGGCCACATCACCCCCAATGGTCCTCCGTGTCACTGAGCATGGCTTCTGTCAAGACCCAGGTCCCATTGCCCTGCCTACCAGATGGTCTCTAGATGCTCATGGGTGGGTTGAACGCACCTGTTCTCAGCTCAGAAATTCTATGCTTCTAGGTTTATTTGCTATTGTGGGCAGCTAATTTCCAAAACAGACATAAAAGACACTGTTTTCTTCTTTTCAGAAATAGTAATAATTACACTCCTTTACGCTCATGTAGAAATTCACACTTGACAAAACATTTCTCACATTTATCTCCTTGTACCGACTATCCAGCAGCTCATCAGCATTCAAATTTCAGAACAGTTCAAGGCTGCTGCTGGATCTCATCCAGCTCCTAGAAGCAGCTCAGGTAATGCAGCCTCGTAGTCCTCTGCAGTGCCAAGGGCTGCACGCCCCTACCTGCCATCCCACCTGAGTTTTCCTAAACTAATGCCGTATTCTCTGCAGTGCCAAGGGCTGCTTGCCCCTATACACCATGCCACCAAGGCTTTCCTAAACTAATGCCCTACCCCCTGCACTGCCAAGAGCTGCTTACCCCATACACCAACCCACCAGGGCTTTCCAACACCCATGCCATGTTAGTTTCTTTTCATCGCTATGCCATATTTAGCAGAAGCAACTCATGGGAAGAGAGACATATTTTGGCTCATGGTTTCAGGGGACTTAAGTCCATTATGGTGGAGGATGTTCAGTCCATGTCAGTGGGAATGCAAGGTAACTGGCTATTTTCTGCTCAGCCAGAAGCGAAGAGATCTGAGCTGGAGCCAGAAGTAGGAGTGGATTTCGAGGCCTGCTCCTTGTGATTCACCTCCTCCAGCTCAGCCCTGTAAGTGAAATCTATCACTTCTCTAAACAGCATTACGAGTTGGGTACCTGGTTCAGGAACAAATCTGTGAGGAACATTTCATGTTCAAACAATAACATACATTGAGCTCCGAGGAATTCTAGACCCCAGCTAATGAACCAAGTCCTCTGATCCTGGCATGCCTTCGCCTCAGGGTCACCCTCATTCTGAGGAGGC
>NC_022016.1:71000137-71017003 GCF_000317375.1 Microtus ochrogaster
GAGAGAGAGAGAGAGAGAGAGAGAGAGAGAGAGAGAGAGAGAGAGAGAGAGAGAAGATAGTGTTGCATGCAAAGGTCAGAGGACAATTCGCAGTGACCAGTTCTCTCCACCATTGGGCTCAGACCTTCAGACTTGGCAGCAAGTGCCTTCCCTCAGGTCCATCTCTGCAGCCCATGACCTGGTTTTAGAGCACGGATGTGTGCATTATGTTAGTGATCTCCTAGAGACAGCTTGCTGCTGACAGAGTTGTCAGCAGTGGGAAGAAATAACGCAAGGTTGTCCACCAGAAAGAAACCTCCGAGTGTTTGCTAAGTCCAGCATGCTTGCATGTGGCTGCAAACAGAACACAGGGGAGGAGAGAAGAAAGAAAGAGGTGTGGCAGTGAAGAAGCTGGGAACAGCTGTACTGGGACAAAATGGACCTACTCCCTCCATCAATGGAGGCTCTGGGAGAGACTTGGAGTGGTATCTTCTTAATTAGCTTTCTCTTGTAGCGTTTCTGACTGTTCTTATTTAGCTCTGGCTTCCTGATGGGCTATATGCTACAGAAAAAAAAATTTCAATGTGCTATGGGCTTGGGAATATGCCCCACACAGCTTGAACCCTAGTAAGTAGGTTTTCCTCAACTGAAGGTTATTTCACTAGGTCCCTTTGCTACCCAAATCTGTCCCTTTGCTACCCAAATCTGGATTGCAAACATTCTAGTCCTCTCCTTGGAATGCCTTGTCCATCTAAACTTCCATTGGTCATCAATACCCACCTAGAGTTTGGCTTTCCCCATCCAGCTTCTGAAACTAATGCAGCTTGTTGCAAATTCGATCTCCCTGATCTTATACAGTGGCTGCACTCAGGACCCTGAGGATGGCTGTTGGGCTCTCTGCCCTCCCCTGTCCTTTTCTGTCCCTTTCCTATGTGTCTACACAAAATCTTCCCTTGGAGCTCTTACTGTCGTTGAAAGGGAACAGACCTTTCCTGCAAATGTTTCTATTTAAAAGTGACCCTGCCTCTAGTAGACTGCCACACTAAGAAAACACCTAGTATCTCTGGATAGTTTGTAAGGTAGGGTGGTTATAGGTGCCTTATGGGATGCTAGTGAGAATTAAATGAATTCACGTAAATAGCATGGTGAACTGGTATCTGGTACTTAGTGGTAATGAATGAATGCTGTCAGTAGATACTGGGTTCTTCAAGAAGGCATGGAAGGGAGACCAGAGCAGAAACTGAACAAAGGATGATGGCTTTAGGGTGTGAGAGATTCAAATCCCAAAGCTGCCTCTGTGCCTAAAGGAAGTTCTTCCTCAGTTTCTGCATCTGCAAAATGAAATGAGCACCGCTCCATGTTTGTAAAGATCATGAAGATCATGTATAGGAGGCATGAAGGCTTTGGAGGAAGCAGTCACTGAGGGTTGCTTTTGTGTCATAGCTGCTAGAGGAGGAGTGAGTGGTCAGATGGTCTCAACCTCATGCCTACTGCTGTGGTTTCATCTGAAATGTCCTCTGAAGCTTGTGTGTTAAAAGTTTGCTCTCCAGCAGTTGGTGGGATTGGGAGGAGCTAGGAAGGTAGGAAGGTGGGGCCTAGCTGGATGGAAGCCCTTGAGGTCTGTCCTTGAAGAACACTGGGCTCTGATCTTGTTCCTGTCTTTGTTTCCTGGTAGCCATGAAGCAAGGGCTGTGCTCTAACAAAGACCAAGATGTTCTGTTGCAACACAGTTCCCAGACAACGGGGCCAAGCAACTATGGATGGTAACTTGAGAAACCATGAAACAAACCTTTCCTTTGTCTAAGTTCTTAGTTACCTAGCCGTGATGATAGCAGCTAACGCATGTCCCTTCATCCCCGCCTCTGCTTGGTGCTCATTTTGTAGCTTTGCGAAAGTGAGCCTGAGTCACCTTTTTGTCATCTTGGACTTGCAAGGGCACACCCATCTTTCAGAGTGACTTAAAAATTAAACAAATGAAAAAAAAAAAACAACAAACCAACAACCCCTTATAGGTAGGTGAGAAAATTAAATTTAATGCAGAGAGAAAGAAGGCAGAGTCAGGCAGACACCAGGTAGCTGCCAAGGAGAAAGATGCCAGAACCTTACCAGTAAGCCACAGCCTTGTGGTATTCACAGATTAATAGAAATGGGTTAACTTAAGATGTAAGAGCTAGCTAGAATATGCCTGAGCCACTGGCCAAACTGTGTTATAATTAATATAGTTTCTATGCAATTACTCGGGTTTCCAACTTTAGGCAGTTGGAAAAGGAATGCACACACTCTATTTACCACAACCCCCCCCCAAAAAAAATAACACCCAAAACTGAAACAAACCAAAATTCAACAAACTGGTAACATGACATGTGAAATATTTTTAAAAATATTTTTTAACTGAAAAGTGCACAGTGAAGGAAAAGTATGTTGTATCCATTGTCATTCCTCTCACCCTACTCAGCCAAGTGACATTAGCATGGTGTAACATGAGGGCTGGGCTGCTTGTTGGGGTTTCTGTCCCGCCCAGTCCCCCAGAGAAAATCAGTAGCCTGAGCTAATGGGCCAATCAGTTTATAATCTTCTGGATATCTCTGTGTGATTTTCTTTGGGCCTTGCCAGCTGTGGGGAATTGGGCAGGACATAAACCCCAACAAGCTAGCCCTCATGTTACAGCATGGCATCTCTTATATGCCATGCTGAAGTAGACCTGAGCAAACCCCAACATCTTCCTAGCAGAAAAATTGTAGGCACAGAAGGGGTCAGAGGCCATGTTGCTGGTACTGGCAGAACCTGGTATATGCCAGGGAGGGTGGCCCAATGGGCCCAAAACAACCTGGACCTAGCCAGAGCCTGGCTACACCCTCCCCACAGCACCCCAGCCCCCCCCCCAGCCTCAGTTGTTTGGAATTTGTGTTCATTTAGTTTTCCTTTTTATTTTAATCTCCAAATAGAATAATGAGTCAAGTCTTGCCCATTTTTAAAGGCTTTTGTGATTTCAACCGAGATGCTCATTTACTAAGGACCCCATGGCTCATAGCACATACCGTGACGTTTTTCAGAGTCATCACTTCCCTAGAAGGTCTTGGCAAGATCAGTTCTGTTGACGTGTCCTCCATGTTGATGTCACTATGGTACTTGGAGCTGCAGTGAGTGGCCAGTCACCCAGAAATCGGGGAGCTGCTGTTTATCTCTTTAACTCATGGTACTTTCTCCCCCAAATCCTTGCCCAAAAAGTGCTGCTGTTTTAATGAGGCTGAGCAGATAGAAGCTCTTCCTGCCAGCACTTCCTCGTGCCTGCTTGTTTAGTGCAGCCTGTGTTCTGAGCCTGTGTGCCGGGAACTTAACGTGAGCTATCTTCAGCACTCACAGGCTTGGGGGGTAGATGTGAAGCCCAGCCCCCAAGGACCAAAGGAACCTGCTCAAGGTCATATCTTATTCACAGAGAGATGAGGACTTGGGCCTGTCTTGTCTGCTTGCAGATTCCAGGCTCATTCTCTCAGACCCCACTGGAAAGCCAACAAGAATCTCAACCATCTTCTAAAAGCCCTGAGAGGCGATGGCTTCTGCTGCAGTGGATTAGAGACATTTCTCACTCTGGGAAAGCAGGAGCTGGGAGGGGCAGGCAGGCCAAGAGCACAGGCCAGGGAAGTAATTCTTCTTTCAGAGAAAACGTCTGTATTTGGATTCTTTTTTACACATCCAACCCAACAGCAAATTGGTTTGCTGAAGATGTAGGTCGTGCTCTGGGCCCGGCATCTGGACGCCTCATATTGTACACTATATTACTGGGGTAATATCGCAGTCTTTATTAGCACCAGCAGGATTTGGGATTCCCATGGGGACTGTTCTTTGCTGTCGGATGTATGAGGCCATTTAATCTCCTTTATCAGATCTGGTGCTGACTCCCCACCCCCACCTCCTCTTGCAGACCAATAAAGAGAATCTTTCAGATTCATTGGTCTGAGAACCAGCTTCTAAATACCTCCCCCCTCCACCACTAACTCCTGTGTCTAATAAGCAAGCAAATCAAGAAGGTGTCAATGCTTTGAAAACCTATGCAACCAAAGAGCGGTTTTCTCAGGAAATTTATAATTGGGGGTCCATTATCCATAGGCAGACTGGAGGGAGAAAGAAGGGGGTGCTGTTGGTGCTTAGCTTGCTCTGGTTTCTTCCAGGTGCTGTAGATTTGGGGAACAGGGTTGGAGGTCTTTCATCAGAAACGTGGTTATACCTTTGGTTTTAGTTGGGAGAAAAAGGAAGAAAGACCTTAGGCAGAGGGAAAATTTCCCCATCAGGCACAAGTATATACTTGACCAGTGTGGAGGCCATTTTCACACAACCAAATAAAACATCCAGGGCTCAGATCTGTCTCTGAAATCTTAGCTGTGTGCTTTCCCCCCATGATCTGAGATATTTGCCCATGAATGTAGTATGAACTATTTGGGGATCCCACTCTTCTCTTTAGTCCAAGGAATACCAAAATCTACAGTGAGAACTGGTGGTTGCATTTATAGGAAGCTAATAACCACTTCCATCATTTATATTTATTTCCACCATTATAGAATTATAGGAAATCCTACTGCATGCTGCACCCAAAGCTCTACTCATTGTCCTTACTGGTTTATATGGTTTCCCCTCTGCATAAAGGATTGTTCCAATGTCATTACCAATTAGCAAGCAGATCTGGTTGCTTCATTTCTACTTCTCTGTGTGTCAGACATCCTGTATCTTAGATCAGGGACACTGGCCTAAGCAATCCAGGCATAGATAGCTCTGTTGAAGCTGAAGTTCCCACAAGACTCTAAATGGTCCAGGACCACTGATGGTTGTAGACATCCTCAGCACAGACCTGATCATGAGACATTGCATGTGCACACACCTTTCCATGGGGCATAAAGCATCCTTTTACACACCACGTCAGTGACTCTTCACCTGAAACTGCCAGGGAAGTTCTCAGTGTTCTCATTTCACAGATGGATCAAGGAGGTCCCAGGAGGGGAGGGGACCTTCTTTTGGCCACAGAATTAGCAAGGGCCAGCATCACTACTCCTCTGGTGTACAGGCTCCCTAGGCATATGTGCTGGGGATGATTGAGCCTTGCCCTGGAGGTCTTGCATTGTCAGGGTGTGTGACATGGTTCCCTGGCAAGGATGAACTAGCGAGTGCTCTTTCAGAAAACAAAGCATGCTCAGAAGTTGATAACATTTTACAAACTGACATCAAGAATCTGTTTACAACTCCATTTCTTTCAGTGCAGACTTCGAATCTTTTTTTTTTTTTGCCATCATTTGGATCAGGTGTTCAGTTTTAAATGGATCCCACAAGCCACAGGCAGGTAGATAATTTCTAGCAATAGCCAAATTACCCCACTATGCCTGGGAAGAATCAGCACAGCAGTATTAATTTGATTTGTTTTTCCCCTTCAGGCTGAAGTTCAGTGGGGTTGCATGAAAATGGTAAAAGCCCATGCATGTATGTATGCGCATGTGAGCATTTGTTTGGGTGTGTATTTTTTTTAAAAGATGCAACCAAATCTCACCAATGCATATGAGAGAGAAAACCAAAGCTGTCTTAAAAGGTTTCTGAACTTATAAAAGAAAGAGTTTATTTCTATAGCCGTGCATGTGGGTTAGCCAATAATTATAATGTTAGTGCTAAATGCTTGCTCTTGCTTTACATTGGTAACATGCTTACACGTAGCAAGTCTGCACCATGGAAGTTTCAGCTTGTGCTGGCACTTTCTGGAACCCTTTTTATATCTTATTTTTTTAATGTATCTTTTTCTCTATGGGAATTATCATTATCCTCTTCATTGGCATTATAAAATATCATTATATTTTAAATTGGAGACCTTGCTTTAGTAGCCTGAGTTTCAACCCCAAGACACGTATGATGAAAGAAGAGAACTGACCCCTGCAGATGTCTTCTGACCTCCACACATGTACAGTGGCACAAATATCTTCATATGGGTACCTATATAGAAAGTAAGTAAATATAAGTAATATAATTATAATAATAAAAAATGTCTTTAAACCATTAGGCCATAGTCATGTTGACTTCCATTAGAGTCACCCCAAGTGTTTTGTATGTCATCACACTCCATCTTGAATCCCGCCACACCCATGAAATCGGGCTCTTCTGGGTCATGGTTTTCAGCCTTCATGGATTCTCATGCACAGTCAAGATGGCGGGCACTCTCTGGATCACTGCCAGTCCTTCTCCAGTACCCCCACACAGTTCTCACTCCTAGTCTGCTTGAGGGGTGACAGAATGCCCACAGGCCAGGAGGGAGGCAGCTGATTCATTTCTGAGCTGCTCTGAATAGACTAGAATGGTCCGACCAAGTAACAAACAAAAGCCAGCCCTCTTATGGGCCAGGCAATGGTACTGGTGCTATCTCATTTCATCCTTACAAGATAAATAAAAGAAAACGCTCTTGGTTTAAAGTTGAGGAAACCAAGGCCCCTTGGTCCCTCCGTTCAAGAGCTATTCACAGAGAGAGCCTGACTTGCTGAACGAGAGTCTTCTGTGTAGTGCATGACACCTGTGAACTAGGCAAGCACAACTTCATAGAAAACTTTCTCCAGCCCAGAAAGTCATGAAAATCCAAACTGGGACAAGAAGAAGAGCACAGGCCAGGCCTGAGGTCCCATCCACAGCACCAGGGAGGAGATACCTTCACCTTGTTGCTGTAGTAACCTGTGGGATGCTAGGCTTCTCACGACTGGGGCGTCTTCAGCCTCAGCTCTGACCTAGGTTCATAGGGGTTTCAGAATCTACATGTCAACACTTAAGGCATCCTATGCTCTCACGCTCACCCTAATTTCAGGAGCTGGACCCCGCTCCAGTGGCATTCAGTCCTGGCTCTGTCCAATTCTGCTCCTCTGTGGCAGCTCTCTCTTTCATCCTCTGGAGTGGAGACCAGCCAGCCTAGAGGCAAGGGCAGTGTCTTTGAGCCCTGTGTCCCTGCCATCTTAGCAACACAGCCAAGGTCATACATTACATATTTATTACACATATATTAAAACAAGCACTATATTCACAGTTGTGAAATATATGCATACTAAGTAGCTAAAGAAAGGAGTCATGAGTGTGAAATAAATGTATGCTGAATGGCGGAAAAGGTGAGTCACATGGCCTCTGCTACGATACTAACTTTAACTTATTATCTCCATTCATCCATTCAATCATTCAAAAATTAGCAGATACCAAATACCAGGACCACTGTTAGGCACTCTAGGGAATGCGCATAAAGTCCTTAAAATTGCCTGCCATACAGTAAGCATACTAAAATAAATGTTTTAAAAAAAGACAAGTAGGTTAAATGAGTTGTCATCTCCGCAAGTACTGTAGGTGGTGTGTATCTTAACTTCCTTATCTCTAAATGGAGAAAGAATGAGGCTCCACATTCTGTGGGACGCTAGAGAGTAAATGGAATTAGATCAGGCAAGTTTCTTTCACACCATCTCATACACAGCATGGCCTCTAACTTGCTTGATGAGGTAAGGTAGGGGAAGCCACTATGGGGATGGACTGAAGGTCTAAAAATAAGCCTGGTAGGCAAAGGATGATGTTCTCTCTGCTTGCATATCTTCCTGTCTGAAGGTGTCATGTCTGCTGGCCTTGTCATCTAAGTTGAGGGCATGTCAGGCTCCATCATTCACCCCTGGAAGATGGTATGCTCCAAGGCTCTGGTCCTCTGTTACCTCTTGCCTGCAAAGAGACAACGTGGAAGGAGTACAGCCTCTGCAGTCAAGTGGACCTGAGATCACATCTCAACCCTCTGTCATGAGTTGGCCAGGCTGTTCTCTCTCTCTCTCTCTCTCTCTCTCTCTGTCTTGTCAGATGCAGATAAGAACACCTGGGGTATTTTGGCATTTTTGTGAATTAATTCATAGAGTGTCATGAGATGCTTACTCTATTACATATTTTTAGAAAAAAAACTTCTCAAAATATAACTGCGAGATCAGTTCTGGGAGTTTGAGAAGCTCCTATTTGAAGCAAACCTTACTATGTGCAAGTGAAATGAAAAGCAAGAGCTTTTGTAAGGCTTTAGAAGCATCATGGCTTCTTGTATTTCTTTCTATCAGATATTGAGATCATCTCATAGTGTCTGCCTGGGGAGTGCATAGTGATCTGTTGCCTGTCTTTTGGATTGGTTGGTTTGTAATCATTCTAACCCACCCCTCTCTCCATTTACTCACCCACCTATCTATTCACTTCTCCAATTCACAGAAACAGCGGCAGACTCTAGTTTCCAGTTTGTTCCATAAGGAATAGTGCAGGCACTGAATTACAGGACTCCATCCATTAAAAGGAGTCTCTGCCTGTACCAGAATCTCTTGCAGAATGTGGTGTCCCATGCCAGCCTACAGATTTAGGTAACCAGTTTGTCATGATTGGGTTGGAAGCTCCATTTAAAATCCAAACTTCTATAGTTATTATGTTACTGAAGTTTGAGAACTTGGACTGGATTATGGAGCATTTTCAATGTTTTCTATGATATTGCTGTTATTGATAGCAGACATCAGAAGAGTCACAAAGAGTAGCAGATGTACTGATGGGACTGGTAGAATTTGGCTTATGAGTTAGTAATGTATAGCCATTTGCAAACCCTCAATCACGTACTTCCTTAGCAGAGTACAAAGTTGGTTGTAAGGCACCTTTTGGCTGTTGAGGATAAGCCAGTGTGAGGTCTGATGAGTTTCTCGACAGAAGGACAATGATATCATGAAGGGAAACAGATAGAAAATATTGAAACATATACTCATATGCCTCTACTACAAAAAGTAGAGTATCGGGGAGTAGGCTAGAGGCTGATGAGCTGGGAGCCTCATTGGCTATGACAGATGTGAAAGACCTTCTTGAAGGGCATGTATTTGATTTTGAGAGATCAATGACAAGAATAAGCCAAACTTTTAAGGGTCTTGATGAAGAATTTTTAGTAAATGAAACAGCAAAGGTAGACAATATAGTTGAAGTATAAGGAAGTAACAAGAAGCATAAGATAGTTATAGTCCACAGACCAGGAAAAGGCAGACTGTCAGAGAAGTCAGCCTGGACACTGGAAGGCATCCAGTTTTAAGCCAAAGACACCAGAGGGTCAATTTCTAGAGGTGTGTTGAGAGGAGTGACAGAGCGGCTCTTTAAGTGACTGTCATCACTCTGGCTTCTCTGAACAAGGCATTGTGAACCTCCTGAGCCCTGCTCTCCTGGGAGGAGCCCTCAGGCCTGGCTCCTTAGTCCTAGTAACTGGACCCCCCTCCCCCCACTTATTTCAGCTGCAGGTGAAAACGCCATAGCCACAAGGGCCTGTGGTTCCAAGTGGTTAGTTTGAATTTGTTCACCAGGAAATGGTAATCTTTTGGAAAAATTATTGTATTAGTTCTTTCAGAATTTCACACAGGGGCACCATTTTCACTCTGTGCTCCTACACACACACACACACACACACACACACACACACACACACACTAGTCTATGTGTTCTTAACTGCATGTTACAAGAAAAGGAGGTTGAGAAAGGATAACAGCCTGTCCAAGTGACAGCAACGGGTTGGGATCTGATCTCAGACCTGTTGAGTCTGTAATGTTAGTCCAAGGCTCAGCCTTGCTCCAACATTAAACATGATCTCAGTTTCAAAAGTCACAAAAATGTTAGTTCTACAAGCCTCTCACATCAGAAAATATATCGTGATCAAGAGAGGAATGGGAATTAGCTGGTGTACTCATCATTACCCAACAAAAGCCAATGCCATGTCTCAAGGTTATCTGCAATTACTGTGTTGCGTCAATCAGCGGTCACTTTCCAGAGCACACTTCAGCATAGGCCCAAGCAGAGTTTTGATGGAAGATGGCCTTGATGTAAGGAAACGGCAAGAGGATCAGAGAGGAGTGGATGAGGTTGCCGGCACACATGAGAAGCAAGCGGGAAATAGAGCCATCAGGAATAAAATTGCTGGATGGGGAGAAGAGGCATCAAAGCTGTGATTTGGAGACTGGAAAGTGCTAGAGATAAAATGTAGACACCTCCAACAGCTCAGCCAAGTTAATTGGTTTTACCAAACCTTTCCCCATACAACCTCCCTATGTGGAGAAAGTCGTCCGGAGACAGACAGTGATTTACCCCATTCCTTATAGCAAATCTGACTTCTAGACACAGCCAGACCACTGCAGGCTATTCCCAGCATCAGACTTGTAGTTTGGATATAATTAACCCTTATAAGCTAAGAGGGAGTGGCACTATTAGGAGGCTTGGTTTTGTTGGAGTAGGCATAGCCTTGTTGGGGGAAGTTTGTCTCTGTGGGTGCAGGTTTTGAGGTCTCCTATGGTCAAGCTATGCCTAGTTTAGACCACTTTCTGTTGTCTGTTGGTCAAGTTGTAGGACCCTCAGTCCTACACCGGTACCATATCTGCCTGCATGCCTCCACGTGCGCGGCATGATGATAATGGACTAAACCTCTGAATTCAATGTTTTCCTTTTATAAGAGTTGTTGTGGTCATGGTGTCTCTTCATAGCAACAGAAACCCTAACTGAGACAAGACCGTTATCTGGATAAAGACTCTGATCTCAAGGACACAGTCCCAGAATGATTTGGAAAGTCTTCATAGTTTTCTGTAGCATACTTCCAAAGCAGTATGCTACAGAAAGATTTCCCCACAACTGAGTTGAAAACCTAACCACCCAGCAGCTAGCTGTTAATGTTAATAAACTAAAACTTTTCAATAGCTGGCTGATGTGTGCTCAAATGAACTTCAGTGAAGAAATCTAAAAACCATCCCACTGCTGTGTGCCTGGCTCAGCTGCTCGGTCCTCACCATCCCCAGTGCTGTGTGCCAGGCTCAGCTGCTATGTCCTCGCCATCCCAGTGTTATGTGTTGTCTTCATGATGAGGTTTTCCTTTGAATCTTGGAATGGGGCAGCTTGAAGAAATACACACCTCAATCACTGAATCCTCCATTAAGTCAATATAAGTCGATATAAACTGGGATAGGTCTACATTTCCGCTCACTGACTGCATTTATCTTAATTTCAGGGAACTCTAAGTCTAGGGGAGATGGTGTTTCAGTAACCCTTGGTGTGCCAAATTAGGAAGGCTTGCACAGTCTGCGAAGAAAACAGATTTTCCGTAGGGTGGATTGCTTGAGGCTTGTCCGTGCTGCAGAGGTTAAGTCCCAGAGCCTTGCAGTCCACCTCCACAGATTCAAATTGTGCCTCTTCTATCAACTGAGTGGTCTTTGGCACATATTCTCTGCTGAGACTCACTTAAGTCATCTGTGAAATGGGGATAACCGTGCCAACAACCCAGGATCATTTTTATATCCCCATGAGCTACAAACAAGTGAATGCGTATGCGTGCCCTGCACACAAGGCAGAACTTGGTACCTAGTGGATGCTCCCTGTGCTGCTGCTGAAAGAGCCTTCTGCTGGAACGGAGGGATGAAGCAGTGGTTCATTAGCAACCAGCCCAGGGAGAATACACTCCACAGGAAGCTGCAGGGTCATTAAGCACCAATGGTGGTAACAAGGCTATTAATTTCCCAGGGTTTCCTACATTGAGCCACACAGTGAGGTGATGCTTAACCCAGCAGGAGGGAAGGGGTTTGGAGTGGGATCTGGGGAGCAGGGGATCACAGCTGTTTTGTAAGGTTGTAAGTTCCTGAGAGGTAAAAGGCAGGCAGAATGGTGTACTGTTTGCCTGTCTGCCTGTCTGCCTGCATGCTGGCTCACTCCCCCCAAGGACGGAGCATCTGAAAATAATTTCTGTGTTTGTTGTGGGCAGTGAGGTATAGAGCAGAGAGAGTGTTGGCTTCAGCACCTTAACCTGCCTGTGAATCCTGCTGTTGCAGATGCGGGCTGTGACACCAGGGACATTTGTTTCATTTCTCACTGCTTACATCTCCTTACCAAAAATAAAAAACTAAATAAAAAAGTTATGATTTGTGTGAGGCCAGAATTCAAGACCCCAGGAACAGTGTTTTGAGAGTACTGCTTAAACCGTGAAGTCTCGGGCAATGGAAAGCGTCATCTTCCTATGGTTATGCCAATTTAAGATTGTGTCTCCCTGACTTAGAGGCTTTAATTTCCACAACTTAGGGGCTTTAATTCTCTCCTCTTCCATTCGTTTTCTCAGAACATAGATGGATGAGTTACTTCTGGCAATCGCCAAACACTCAGACGTTGGCTAAAATCCATTGCAAATCTCACAAAGCAAAGAGCAGGTGCACTGTGCTCCTCAGAGTAAATTATTTCATTAGGCTGTATTTCCGAATGTGAGGAATCAATATGATTTCAGAGGAAATTTCTAGAAGCACCGAGTAGACCTACATATCACTATATTGATTTCAATGGAATGTCCGGAATAATTTTAGCTCTGATTTTTTAAGCAACTAGGACACAAAGGGAGTTTCTGGAAGTTACTTGGCTGGATGTGCCAGGAAGCTGAAATGTTTCTTTTTAGGACAAATCTTGAGTATGTTTTCCTAAGGATGCAGATCCTGGATACCTCACTGTGGCTTCCGAGGCCTTGGTCAGCCATTCCTGGTCTCTATAACTGGTCTTCCTGTCCAAGGCTTCCCCAGGTTCCTCCACCTCAGCATGAAAAGTACTTTAGGGTCGTTGCCAATCTGATTCCCTCTGCTGTTGCCACTAACCCCAAGCTGTCAGCTTCCTGTTGCTTAAACCCTCATGGAAGGGCACCTTTCCTCAGAGAGCCTCTCTCAGCATGTGACTTGGTGCTTGGTGGCTGCCTGGTTTCTGTCTTAACTTTATAGAAACTCTCAGAGTGAGTTTCTGTTCATTACACTTGCCAGCAAGTACACACAACTTGTACAGGAGCCACCACGTAACAGATACCAGAAAACAGCTGGAAGAAAAACGATTTCTAAACCAGGGACTGTATGAATATTCCATAACAATACAGCTTTCACAAGCCCTTTGGACTAGATGTTGCTCATCTCATGCTGGAAGTGGGAAGGACTTGATTGCGTGTTACTGAGTGAAGACCCCTGATTAGGATGAACGCTCAGCAGGTTCCTTTTCCTGATAACCATTTATTTTTTCTGAAGGAATGTGCAAACTATTTCTTAGCACATACAAACTGCCCCATGATAATAAGGCTTTCGGATCCTCTTCCTCCATTTCCCACGTTGTCCTACATTCCTAGCGTGAGAATGTGCTCATGGTTCATGTGTGTGCTACTGGTTGTGGTTTCTGGGCCTGGCTGCTGGTCTCTCGCTGCTTGGGCTGCCTTTCTCTGGGAAGAACGCGTGCAGGGAGAGATCAAGGGCTCCAGCCTTGGAGTTGAGCTGATCCAGATCCTAATCTTCTTTCTGTAACTTAACTGCTAGATCTTAGATCTAGATCTTAGATCTAGATCTTAGATCTAGATCTTAGACAGCTGACAGTTGTCACAGTTTCACTCTTGAGATAAAGTCCATCCACCTCATCGAGCCACTGTAGGTGTCAACATTGGAAAATGAGTATGGCTTTGAGTGGCATATAGCACTTATTAAACGGTAGGGGTGTCTTCTTAGCAGGACTCAGGTCAAAGGTTACTTGAAATCTTCTTCAGGCTAAAGAGAGTTTTCTCATGCACCTCGTTTCTGTTACCATCTTTTCCATCTCACTCCAACTGTCTGCAGTTCCTCCTGCAGTAATCTTAAAGACATAGTTCAATTAGTCCCCAAATTTCTTCTTGGCCCTGAACATAGTGTCAGGTGTATTAATAGCTAGGTGACGCTCAATTAATGGGAACATGAATTAATCCTAAAGCAGGTAGAAAACCTCATTCAGGGAAGGAAGGAAAATTGGACTAGGCATTTTGATTGGCTACTTAATTTTCTCACGGCTTGCATATGTGCTAATGGGGCATATTTAGCCTTTTGGCTGAAAGATCTGGGTGAGGTTGACATTCCTGGTCTTTTAAGAGAACATTAAGCAAAGACTAAATGGCAGCTTCCCTCCACTCTCTTCGGTATTTTCATAGGAAAACAGCTACTTAGCACATTTACCAATGACTTTTTAGGAGGTAGGTGTTTTCCCCCAACTTTTTGTTAGCCTCAGGTTCTCAGCATGTGAGACAACAATGTTTTCGCTTCAGATTTGCAAGTGTGGTTGTGTTAGTTCGCAAATCGCTTTGTCACATGGGGAATGTTCTACAACAAAGGCGATTAATTGCTTTCTCCGATGGAAATGTTTTGAAACGGAAGGGAGCCCTCTTCTCTCTGGATTCTGATCAGCTGTTGCCTCTAGCGCTTCAGACTAGATTTCCTCTTTACTTTTTGCCAAACCCAAACTCACACTCGACCTTGCCTCAGGCTGAAGCACTATGACTTTCACCCTCAACCCACACTGCTGTCTTGGTACCCACGCTAATCTCTCAGGACACCCCGAATGTCCCTCCTCACTTCCTGAAAAACTCTACTTAGCTCTCTTGATGCATCTCAGGTGTGACTTCGTGAGGTTCAAGCTTTGATGCCAAGAAAGGAACACCACAGTCAATGAGACTGAAGAGATGGTGGGGAGCCATGAGCAGATAGTCATGCCTAATTCACCCAGGTAGAAGTCTGCCACACAGACCGCCAGGTAGGCGGATGTTAGGAGGCATGTGGGCACATATCCGCGCAGAAGGGTCCCACACAGGCAGGCACAGGCACACGCTGGTACACAGGCTGCGCAGAGATAAGCACACAGGCCAGCAGACAGACATGCACAGGCAGACAGCCAAAAGGATAAAGGCTAAATGACTTTGCCTCTGAACTTAAAGTCGGACAAAATATTAAAATTCACACCAAGTGGCATTTTCCCAGAAAAAGTCATAGAACACATGACATCACTGTTTAATTTTGGGTTTCCCAGATATCTGGTATCAGACCTTTGGTCCAGCACTAGCCATCTTGGCCTATGTCAGAGAGCCACCTCAGTTCCATGTTGTCTAAACATAAGCTAGTCCTTACAGACTTCTGTCCCTACACACCTGGTCTGACAAGGCTTCTCTGAGTGGTCTAACCTCGTTTGGGTCCTCTTATCCTCTCCTCAAGTTCTGGCCTTTGCTTTGATGTTGTGTGTGTGTGTGCGCGCGCGCGCGCACAAAAGTAGAGGGGCATAAGAAAAATAAGTTTTGGAGTTAGACAGTCCAGTTTGTGATCTTGGGCAAGTTACTAATTTGTGATGATATATCTATCATTTTCTTCCACAGAATGATATGCTTTTATAAATCTGGTGTAAGCAATAGCAACAATAACAATAATAAAGTTCTTAGAGCATGCCACACAATGCTTAACCTATCAGAATCTTTCCGTGCAGGCTGGACACTTTAGAACTGGTGATGCTGCTGTAGCTGATAGAACTACAGCTGCCCCTGCCAACACCTACATGCTCACTAAAATAATACGTTCAGAAATTTACTTCTCCTAAATGCTGGTTGCCCAGCACTAAGGGGATTATTGAAATGTATAAAAGGATCCCTGGCCATGTTTACCCCTATCATTGGATGAGAAGGAACACAGGACCTTGAACCTCAATTATTTATACGCCTACTACTAAGTGCATTTTTATGTTAAAACGCTTTGCTTTAATTTTATTCATTTTGTGAGTGTCATGTGCATCTATATCCATGCACATGGTCCTAAGCCAGAAATTTGTCTACTGTAATTTTATCACATTCCATCGGTCAATAAAGGATAATTCCAATCCAGGTTGAAAGAGAAAAGTACTTCTGCATATGTTCTTAAAAAAATTGCATACCAAAGTTCATAACTATATGGATGAGATGAAAGACAGGGAACATTTTTCCCATCTGGCACAGGTCAATGCGCATTCAAATTTAAAGCAAGCACTGTAAGCCACATGCCTGTTACATGTTTGGAAATGTATTCCTTACCGTTTTCAAAGCAGCAAGAGCCAGACAGTCTGCTGCCTCTGCATTAAGGGACTAAGTGAGATACGTGTGTGGTGTTTGTGGGAAATTACAGTGCAGGTTTAAAGTGGTGATGAATATGCTTGCTGAGAAGGCGTATCTTCAAATGATGGATCTTCAAAGCGTCTCCAAAACTCTGAAGGGCTAGAAGACTTCTCTGGTGGTCACTTGAAAAAAGCATCAGAAGTTGGCATTCTAAAAGAGTATGAACTTGGCACTGACTAACCAGTTTTCTGATGAGTATAGGGCAGATTGGGTCTGCTCTAACCTAGAGGAGGAGGTGGCAACAGAGAGGGATCCTGGGCAGGGGGGTGAGGCTGTTCAGGCTGTGTGCCATCTTCATGCTTACATGCCATTTCCATCAGCCTGTGTCCACTAGCTTTTGCTTGCACATTCTTCATTAAATTAAAGTATTCTCCTGGTGATGGGCTAATCATATGGTTTGCATCAATCCCTGGTGAGATAAAAATAAAAGCACTAGCCTAAGGAGGGGCCATTTAGTTTGGCATCATTTTTTTTTAAGTCCAATGACTTAAACAGCTGAATTAATTAAAATCTACTTTAGGGCCACTTTATACACTTAACTAGACAAATAGGATCTCAGGGCCTCAAGGGACTCTGGGTGGGAGGGGTTCTGAGAGCAGAGGTTTCAGAAACACCTTTGAAAGTCACACCCTTGCAAAAGAGTCCTCGAGTTTGATGAGGGCTATGGAGAAAAGCTATGGAGTGAGGAGGCCTTGGAGGGAATTAGATGAATCAAACCAAAGAAGCCTTCACAGAACACAGCAGCGTTTTATTGCACCAGGGTTATAATAGAAGAAAGGATTACCTGGAGCTCGACTAGAGACCGTCATTCCCAGACGGACCCCGGTCCGTGGCTGTGGATTCGGAAGGCTACTGGGCTGCAAAGTTGGGAGCCTGGCATTGGAGATGGATAAGTTCCTGAGTTAAGATGCCTGTTGTAACAGCGTAAA
>NC_022016.1:71017628-71038524 GCF_000317375.1 Microtus ochrogaster
ATTATTATTATTATTATTATTTTATTAGAGAGTGCATACATATGCCATAATGCACATGAGGAGGTCAGAGGAAATTTTTAAATTTTTAGGATTTGGTTCTTTTCCTGGCGCCACAGGTACACATTCTGGGTCATTTCCCAGGGGTCCCATGCTTATCCATGGAACCCATCTGTGTTTTCTAGCACTGGGATTGCCTTCCTGTACTATTACAGCTCATTTCTCCATTACCCAGGTCCATAATCCACATGCAGATATGGATGCACGCAAACCATTTACATTTTATCTTTATGCCTAGAGCAAGAGGTTACGCTGTGCAGCAGCCATAGGTGACAATCATACACCGTATATTTAAAAAACCTAGAAGAAATGGTCTTAAATGTTTTTACCATAAACATTGATTGTCTCAGAAGGTAGACATGTTTTATATGTGCATATGTCTGTGTAACTGTATTTGTGTTTTGAAGTAGGGTCTCATGATCTTTGCCAGGCTAACCTTTAACTCATCTGTTCAATCAATCCTACTGTCTCAGCTTCAAGATCAGTGGTTTTCAACCTTCCTAATGCTGTAACACCTCATGTTGTGGTGACCCCAGCCATAAAATTATTTTGTTGTTCTTTCATAACTAATTTTACTACTGTTATGAATTGTAATGTAAATATAGGATATATAGGATATCTGATATGTGAACTGTGTGAAAGTATCATTTGACCCCTAAGGGGTCGCTGCTCTAGACTATATATGTAGTCAACATGACATTATCCAACTTTTATGTTTTGCATATCATAAATAAATTAGAAAATTAAAACCAAATAAGGAGCTCTGTGCCATAAGGTAGTAGAATACTGGACCTAATTAATTAATTTCTGAATTCTGGCATTTGATGCTGAGTTCATAGATAAATGTTTACTCAAGGAAATTTGAATTTGAGGCCTTTTATCCTCTGAGCCACCAACAAATACATTGATTCTAGACACATGCCAGTTCTTTGTGCCAGGGGATGTTTCCATTCCTCCTGAATCAACCCCTACATGGCCAAGCCATGTCTTTTCCAAGGTAGTATTAGATGTGTATGTGTGTATATACATATATGTTCACATGTTAATATGGGTGTTGGTGGGTATACAGATGCAGACATGTACATGTTTTCATGTGTGTGTGTACATACATGTGCATGTGTTAATATGGGTGTTGGTGGATGCATACATGCAGACATGTATGTGCCTTCATATGTGTGTGTTTGTGTGTACATACATGTGCATGTGTTAATACGGGTGTTGATATGATTACACAGACACAGGCGAGCGTGTCTGCATGTGAAGGCAGGAGATTGATATCAGGTATCTTTGCCAGTCAGTCTCCACTTAATTTTCCCGCCCAGGCTCTCTCACCTAGTCTGGGGCTCACCTGTTTGCCTGGGCTGGCTGGCCAGTGAGTTTCAGAGATCTGTCTGTCTGTCTGTCTTCCCAACACTGAGAGAAGGACATACATCACTCTGCTTGTTTTTTGTTTTTGTTTATTTATTATTTATTTATTAAAAATTCCTGCCTCCTCCCCACCTCCCTTTTCCCTCCCCCTCCCCCCACACCCCACGCCTCCCTCTCCAGTCCAAAGAGCAGTCAGGGTTCCCTGCCCTGTGGGAAGTCCAAGGTCCTTCCCCCTCCATCCCTAGGAAGGTGAGCATCCAAACAGGTTAGGCTCCCACAAAGCCAGTACATGCAGTAGGATCAAAACCCATTGCCGTTGTCCTTGGCTTCTCATCAGCCCTCATTGTCCACCATATTCAGAGAGTACGGTTTTATCCCATGCTTTTTCAGTCCCCATCCAACTCTGCTTGTTTTTATGAAGGTGCTGGGGAATCTGAACTCAGGTCCTGGTGCCTGCACAGCAAACCCTCTACCGACTGAACCATCTGCCTAACATCCTTATCTTCCTGTCTTAACTTGGATCCAGGTTTTATTCTCAATTCTAGGTCCTGTGACCCATGCATCTGCGGAAAGTCTCAAATGGCAGTAGTTCCAACCTGGCACTAGTAATAAACTTAGCATTTCCTGCTGTCTGTCCAGCTAGTGTAGTCACTGAGGCACCCAAGTATCAGTCTTTGGGCAGAACAAGCACACAACTGTACTCAGATTCCTATTATTTCCATGCCCTCTGACCTTAATGTGCAATATTTAGTCATTTGTTCAATAAGCATTCCCAAGTCTACTGCACACTGAGTTTGAGGCTCGGGTCAAGATTTACAAAGCTGAAGAAGACAGATGCCTGCACAGTTACTGGAAGACATGGTAGACACTTCATCCATCATTTCGGACTGAACTGGATATGCAAAGGGACCATTGCCATGTGGTGAGATCGATGTGATATATCTCTGCAGGGTTGTCAAAATGTCACCTTTGGGTTGGCAGCATCAATGACAGCAGACCTGCCAGAACATTTGGAGCTTCAGGTGCCGCCTGTTGAATCAGGGACTCTGGTAGGATGCAGGCAGGCAATCTGTGTTTTAACAAGCCCTCCAGTGGTTTGAGGCTCCCTCATATTTCAGGACCACTGTGACAGCAGAATAGGAGATTTTCAGGCAGAAGAGAGAGGAGTCTATGTTTCTGAGTGCATATCATGTATGTCTGTGGAGAGAACTGTGTATGCATGGGAAGGGAAACTCAGGAAGCTTCCCTGCATTATGTTAGTCCAGAATTGACTTAAAAGAACAATACAAACATTGGCCGTGGCTTGGATTGATGCAGACCCATCCTGTTATCACCGAAAATAATGAAGGACCCAGACATTTCTGATGCCAAGTCACAATGGGTAAAGTGTTTTCAATATGAGCAGGTCTTGATTAAAGAAAATCATTACTAATTTATTACCACAGAATGGAGGGTGATGAAAGCAATTTTGGCATGGCAGAACAGGCTGCCTTTTATCAAAGCTTCACCTGGAGGTCTCTTAAACTGGGCCATTTCTCTTTGCTTTTTCTCCATCATTTTAAATGCTTGAGATTGGGACCTTCCTGACTTGAGTTTCACTGATTAGATAACCAAGACCCCACATCATTCTCTGTGCAGAGTGCTGTACAAATGTTTCTCAAATTGATTTTTCCAGATGTTGTATGATGGGTTTGTCCCAATACTTTGCTTTTGGCCCAGATGCCATGGAGCCATGGGTTAAGTCATTATGAGTGGAAATGGTTGAACTGAGCACATCATGTTTTGTTGCTGCAGATACATGATCTACCCGCGGAGAGTGACTTAGAGAGATAGGTGCTGCACATTGTCCCTGAGGGTCCCTACAGTTGAAATTACACATATCGACCAAGAGGTCCAATTGAGCAGGTGATTTTTATTGTTATAGAATAACACATGGCATAATCAGCATGCACAGACGATAACAATTCCTGATGCTTCTAGTGCTTGCTATTTAAGAGAACACATCCACATCTATTAGCCCATTTGATCCTAACAAGCTTGCAAATTTGGAATTGGCAGATATCATTATAATCCTTATTTCCTGAGCATAAGGACCTATTGTAAGAACAAATGGGATGTTGTTTCTGTTGAGCTGGGCTGTGGAGACTAAACCAATCACTGACCAGCACAGCTTCAATGACAGCAGAACTGAGCAGCACCTCCTGAAGAGAGAATGCCAAAGATGTTGCCCCCCCCCCCCTGGATCGACTGCAGTGACCATAGCCCTTTTCAGATTGGAGCTGTGGCTGTATGTGGAAAACGGGTAGGGATGTGCTCAGGTAAAGGCAATTATTTTTAGCAGTGGGGGAGCCATTTGATCCATAACGGATGATAAATAAACACCAATGCAATAAGGCCTTGAATGGGAATTAAGTACTGTCATCTCAGCTCTACTCTGTGTCTTTCCTTAAAACTGACATTTCAGAAAGCATTTTCTGTGCGCACACTTTATTTTAGGCTCTTACATTTATCAATTTGTTTCTCAGAGCCATGCTGTGGTGTTGGAGGGGGCTGTACTTCCCATTCCCATAGTGGGGCAGACTGAGGCACAGAAGGGGAGAGGAGCTGGCTATGAGTACAAGCACAGCTCAGGATGGTACCCCAGACACTGTGGGCTCTGTTCACCCTCTATCCTTCCAGGTGTGTTACCTGACTATAAAGTCTGAATGGGGGTGCTTCCCAGGAAAGTAAGTGACTAAGCAGCTAAATCATAACTCATTCCAGATTTTAAAACAGAGGAAATTTGAAATTCCGAAGGAAATCTGGAGAATTTTTTTTTTAAATTGAGAAATCTAGCAAAACTGGAGATAAGTAACTAATGAAAATCTAGGTGAAACTCGACCAAGAGGCTGTGGTGATTCTAGGAAGCATTTGCCTCTCTCCAAATAGCGCCTCCTAGCATGGAAGCTGACGGTGGGCTCAGAATAAACAGGCCTCTGCCTCTTTGAAGCCCAACACTTAAGGTCCTTCATCTACTTTTAAGTACACATTTGTCAATGTTCAGAATTATAGACATTCTTGACAGTGGTTCCTAATACCTTCTCCCCATGGCGTGAGGAGTGATGAGGTGGGAGACACCTGAGTTACTCATCAGCTCTGCTTATATACCTTTGGTACTCAGCAAGGCCCAGACAAAAGTTTAGAAAGATCCACATGTCCAGACTCAGCTTATGGAAAGGCCACACAATGAGCAGCATTTCTAGTTTGCTGTCTGCATTTTCAAAAGTGACAACTGAATTAACTATAAAAACATAATAGTGTGTGCCACTCACTGGCAGTGGTCGACTTTGCTGCAGCCCACGCATCTGGTAAAACCAAAACCAAGCTGGTTATAAGCATCACAGGCAAAATCTGAATTATAACTTCTTTGTTGGTTGCTTATGTTTGGCCGATTATTACTTTCCTAAGACTTTTGTTTGGTGATAAGGGTGGAAGGATTAATATGCTAATGGAAACTGGCTTTTGGATAAAATGAAATGTCTTGACTAGAACCATATCTTGTAGTAATAGGAGCGATGGGGCTGCGTCCCCAGCACCCCAGCTGCCTGGCTCGGCTAGCTTATGCCCCGAAATAATTACACGGAAACTATATTCTTTTAATCACTGCTTGGCCCATTTCTACCTAGCCTCTTCTAGGCTAACTCTCGTTCCTGGACTAGCCCATTTCTAGTCATCTGCATAGCACAGCTAGGTGCGCTTACCGGGAAGATTCTAGCCTATGTCCATCCTGGGTCTGAGCTTCATCGTGTGTGCCTCAGAGTGCAGAGCTCTCGCCTCTGCCAGCAAGAGTGGAGCATTGTGTCTCTCTGAGGTGTCTGCCCCCGAGAGGAGAGCTGTCGAGTCTGACCTCACTTCCTCTTCCTCCCAGCATTCTGTTCTGTTTACTCCACCCACCTATGTTTTAACCTATCAGGGCAAGCAGCTTCTTTATTTAATTAACCAATGACCTTCCTCCATCAATATCTCATTGACTCATTGTAGTAAAATGCACTGCCACCAAAAAGAAAATATTAAAAAAATAGTCGATGGAACTATAGTTCCAGGTTGGTCAAGTGATCTGCGGCTCTGTCAGCATTTTACTTTGTTGTGAATTGGCTGCGGTGATTTGGTAAGCATAGAGGCACAGATACCTCCAGTATAGTTTCCACCTTCAAACCCACCTCTTATGAAAGGAGGCAGAAGGCATGGGCAATAAAAGACTATGGGTAGAAAATCCCTGTAAAGGAGCAATAAATCGTCCTCCAAAGGCAAACGGCTAACTAGAGCAGTGAGCTGCTAGAAGAAAGCTCAAACACAACTTAGTTGAGGTTAGTGGATGAACAAAGGAGCCCCTAGAGGTTAGAGGTGGGCTCAGATGCTAGAGCTGCCCATATGTATCTAACTGACTATGTGGGGAACTGTCTGGCCATTCCCTAAGTGGCCCTTCTCTCACAAAGCCATCATCTTGGTACCTGAGCTATTTGCATTCATCTGGTCCTTCTGCTATGAGGTAGGAATTCCTGGTGTTTGCCGGTGCTTATTCTCCTGCACCATGCACCATCAGACGTAGACCAGCTCCCTTTCTCAGTCTCTTCTTATATGGCGATGGGTCTGAGTTCTAGCCACTGCCTAATCCTGAGTACACAGGACTGGCCCATAAATAACTCTTTTTTTTAACGCCTGCTTTTCTTTCTTGGCATTTGGATGAATGAATGTCTTTCCAAGGACCTAGAAGAAGGCAGAAACATAGGATGAAAGGAACCCGGATCTTGCAGGACAGATCAGAATAAAGTTCTCCCTTCCTGTCAACTTATTTTATATTATGGACATGGCTAGACAGAACCCTAAATTTCCAAGGACTGTTATATCAGTCAGTCTTCTTGATCAATGAAAGGAGATAAACTTGGGACTCGAAAAGGTGACTGATTGGTGGTAAATGTCTTCTAGATACCAATATCATTAGTTTTTAGTCCCTGTAATTTAGAAAGGTTTTCTAGGTTGTAGTAGTAGTATCATTATAGTGAATATCCAAATGGCAAGTATCTGTAGTCTAAGAACCAGCAGAATTTGAATGCATGTGCTCCTCAGAATACATCTACATGCTGGTCTTATTATTTCATAGTAAGAAAACTCAAACACAGAGAGGTTGTTGAAGTGGCCAAGGGGTAGTTGGTTAAAAAAGACCAACAATCTGTCTTACAAGAGCCTTAACCTAGGCAGGTCATACCTGATAAGTTGTGTCCACTGGTACAACAGTGGCATAAACGTTATGGAGGTAACCACCTGATTTCTTGTTAGATATTAGGCTGATTCCCGGGAGAGATTTCCTGCCTACTACTGGCATGAAATACCACAAAGCAGGTGAAAAGCTCATGACAGGAGAGATTACAAGCCTTGGGAGGGAACCTATTGTCATTTGCTAAATAGTCATGCTGTCAAACTGCATTCCAAATATTTATGTTTATAATGTTTGCTGCTCTTAACTTTGGTCAAGGAAAGCTTGTTTCCAAAATTATTTATTTATATATTTATATATGTATGTATGCATATTGTGTGTGTCTGTGGGTACATATGTACATGCGAGTGCAGGTGCCCGTGGTGGCCGAAAGAATTAGATCTCTCTTGAGTTGAGTTAGAGGCAGTTATGAGTTTCCCAACAGCGGTATTGGGAACTGAACTTAAATGAGCACGGAGTACACTTAACCACTAAGCCTTCTCTCCAGTCTCCAAGAAGAGAAGACTCTTCCTGCAGTCAGTAGTGACTTGGAACTGGTCAAACTGCTGTGTGTAAGTGAGTGTGAGTGCTAGGTTGTGCATGGTTCATGTATGTCAACTTTCCCACCTATGGCTGGAGCAACAGCTGATGGACGGGGAGGAGATGTATGACATACCGACTTCTGGACATGGCGTGGCTATTGCATCTGTCAACTCACAGCAGCTATGGTTACCTGCACATGACAGCCCAGTCCCTGGGGAAGTGAGCAGCCACTAGCTGGGAATGGCTTCTGAGGGAGGGTGAGACACTCTTCTTTGAGGGTATTGCTTCTGCTCTATTGCATTGCACCATATTCATGTGCATAAAGGCAGCACTAAGTGGATTCAGGGTGCTGTGAGTTTATTAATAACAAAACACGGACTTGAAGTTGGGAGAGAGATAGGGTGAGAGGGAGTTGGAGGGAAGTAGTAGTAATGGATGGATGTCATCAAAATACATTGTAAATATGTATGAAACTTTCAAGGAATAAATAAAAACATTTTAAATAAAAAACAAGTCAATGCAAGCCAGACATTGCTCCCATCAGTTTACAAAAGAGAAGCACATTAATTAGGAGACCACTTACTGACAGTTTCTAAAATCCAGATCCCAATGACGTACCCCAAATTACAAATAAAAGGTTCATGTTAGGCAGGAAGTTTTACTGTCTGCTCAAGCCAGGACTTGAGAAGAAGTTCTGAATCAGAACCAGGCTCTCATGCATTCTTGGCTTGCTTTTTCTTTGGATTGGCTTCTTTCCCAAATGTCTTATTAGGATCAATATATCTGCTGTTCTACCATATATCCTCCAAGTTGAAATAACTATAGAAATGGGAGTTGTTTTTTTTTTTTTTTAATTTCCTCAGCGGTACTGAAGATGAATGCCCTGCTTTTTTGCTAGGCTTGATTCTGTAGTCAGCCTTCATCAATCATAGTGGCCCAAACCCTAAACTACCCCAATGAGTCAAGTCATGCATCCCTCCTGAGCCAGTTCTTCCAGAAGAGCATGACTGTGAATGTGGAAGGGATAGGAGACAAGAGGAGAATCTGCTGATGTTCCCAAAAGATACTGGTCACTTAAAACATCATTATGACCTCTGTAGCAGCCCCAATATTCAAAGAGGCTAAAGGACTCATCTAAAGTCATACAGAGTGAAATCATCTTCCTGCTATGAACCAGTCTCGCTAACGTTTACTTCTGTACTACCCAGTTCAGTGCCTGGAACAGTATAAATGAAGACAGGAGTATGTACCAAATGATTAAGACTTTGTCTGATCTTACACCTTAGTTGCCTTCTAACTGGGTCTCTCCTGAGCCTGTATAGTTATAATTATAGTTAATCCTTTGTTAAGGATTAGAAAATACCTAATGTTTGCTGATGAGGTAGCTTGGAGTTCATCAATGGAAGTGCTGCTGTCTTTGAGTGTTACAACAGCTGTCTCACATCTGCCCATCTCACCCCCGGAAGGAGGCTCTCACCACTCCCTCTGTCAAGAAGAACAGAGGATTCAGTGACATGTCGACATTGCTGATTAGTCCCCGTCTAGCACGCAATGCAGCTGACAGGTCCTTCTTTGAACAGCCACCCCATAGCTGGTAGCATCGGAGCTGAAAATATGATGCAGCGTGAACTAAATCCTTGGGAATCGCAATCAAACTCGTGACGATGGGATCAGACTCACACTTACAGCTTTCGAGTACAAAGCAGCATTAATGCACCGGGGTCGGGCTAACATGATGCCTGGGGTTTCATTTCTAAGTGAGACTTTGCCAGACAATTATTCCCTCTGAAGCTGTTAAGTAGAAGTTAAGAAGAAGCAGAATTCAAATGCAGTTTTGAATTTTACGAGAATCTTGGTGCTGCCTTTTCTGTATGTCCACATCTTGTCCTTAAAAGATACTCAGTGGCTGTCTGCTCCTCTAAGATCAGGAGGAGAGGGGATTCCCAGGCCCAAGCTGTAACCCTGTCGGTTGGTCTGATCTATTTTACTTTCGGTGCACCTGTGATATTTTCCAACTTCTCTGTCTCAATTTCAGAAGACCTTATTAGGGTTCACATATAGTGATAACTTCTCATTCCTGGGGTAGGTCAGCGTAAGATGAGAAATGTCTCCGTTCCACAGAGTCAGTCAGGCACTGAGGTTTATATGCCTCCATTATTGAGAAAAAGAGTTCTTCTGCATAAGACTGGAATCTAGGGAAATGATGAACATCTCCGGGAACACTATGAGCCAGACCCAGAAGTAATGTGCTCATTCCTGCCTTCGTTTCATTCACATAAGTCCTTGTATCCTTGCCTAAAAGGATCTTGGGAAGTGTTTCAATCATCTATGGTTTCAGAAGGTAAAGAAAATTCCTTTGCCACCTGAAATGTTCGGCTCTTCAAACTAGTTGGTCCCTTAGACTGGTTTGGGCATCCTGTCGTCAGAGATGTCTAACACACATTTGCCATCTTTCTGTCCCCTAGGTATTTCAGCCCTTACCATAGCGTATAAGAGAAAGGCCAAATTACATAGCATGGCAGGATGTAGAAGCACTTTGATCATAACCCCATGTCTCCAGATGCTCCCTTCCTTCCATGGCCCATCCTCAAATCCAGTGCCTCAACATCTTCAAATTTCTTGTGGTCCTGGAACACATGGGGCTGCTTTTTCACAGCCTGTGCCTGGGCTACATTCCTACCTCCTGGTCCCATCTGTTTCTCTGACCATTATGTATATCTTTCAACGTTTTTCTCAGATCCTCAGAGAAACCTTTAGTAAGCTTCCTGACCCCTGGTTGATAACTGTTGATAGCTTTATTTGCCTCCGTTGTCCAGACCTTTGGAAAGAGCATACTCCAGTTTAGGAGCAAGTTTTCATACTTCTTAGGAGTAAATGATCAGAGTGTGCTGGGTGGTTTTGAGTCAACTTGATATAAGCTAAAAGTCATCTGAGAAGGGGGAGCCTCAAATAAGAAAATGACTCCATAAGATCAGGCTGTAGACAGGGCAGTAGGACATTTTCTTGATGAGTGATTGAAGGGAGAGGGCCTAGCCCACTATGGCTGGTATCATCTCTGGGCTGCTGGGTCCTGGGTTGTGTAAGAAAGCAGGTTAAGCAAGCCAGTAAGCAGCACTCCTCCGTGGCCTTAGCATCAACTCCTACATCCTGATTTCCTTCTCTGCTGGACAGTGATGTGGAAGTACAAACCAAATAAATCCACTGCTCTCCAGGATGCTTTTGGTTATGGTGTTTCATCAGAGCAATAATAGCCCTGACTAAAACAGAAAGTTACCAAGTTTGATTTTGAATCCTGACTTTACTATGTGGGAAAGTTAGGGACATCTCTATGTTTAGGTGGGCTCTTGTTAATAGAGATAGCAAGGGTGTGCCTACTAGGATTAGTGTGAAATTTAAATAAAATAATTTGTATTAGCACTTATTTTGAAATACACAACACACACTCAATAAAATATTAGGTCTAAATGTCATGGCTACTGTTCTTTATCTGTCCCAGTTCACAAAATGAGTGATTTGAGCACTGTACTCATATCTTCCTACTTACCTTTGCTACCATGTAGCTTTGAATCATATACTTAGAAAATGCACTGAATTAATAAACAAATGAATGACTGAAAGAGTTATGATACTCTTTTCTGGAAAAAAAATCACTTCTGTTTTTTAGGACTCGACTATTTGTGTTCAGAATATTCACAGAGCTCTTGGTGAAATGATGGGGTGTTGGTTGTCCAGGGTCAGTTCTGTCCTTGTGCCCATTTTCTCCCTCTCCTTTGCTCTTGTTAGAATAGCACCCTATAAAATTCTCCTTTCTCTATCTTTGAACCCATGCGTCCATTTCAGATTTCCAGTAATGTCTCTCTGATATCAAATACTGAACCTTCTCAGGTCATTTATTTTTCTTCTAGATCTTTGTTCTTTCTGTACTGTCATCATTTCTTTTCTTGTTTTAATTTTAATGCTAAACCAGTACAATAGCCTCCTGCTCTGAGGAGTACATGCTAAACACCAAGATCCATGCCTTTATTCCCCCCTCCCCCACTTTTCCTCTTGTAACCCTCTTCTCTGTATAAAACCATTCTTGTCTTTGATTGTCTAGCTTATGGGGATGTAAATTATATTCTCTGTAATATCTTCTTTTTTAAATCTTGAGACAGGGTTCCACTATGTTGCCATGGCTAGCCTAGAACTCACTGGGTATACCAAGCTGGCTTTGACTCACAGGGGTCCATTTGCCTCCGCCTTCTGTCTCTGTGATTGCTTATTATATTTAATGTGTTCAATAGTTGGAAAGGAGACAAGACAAAGCAACAATGGCAGCCTTCCTGCCCATCTCCTTGTCTAAGAATTGTGTTCACAACAATATAGGAGGTCTACATGAGTAGAGAAGGATCTAAATCTAGGGACTACTGCAGACCACAGGCTTAACAATGTTCTGGGCTGTGCTTCGACCACCATCAGCACTGTTTGCATCACTGTTACCTTATTGCACTCAGCCCCATTTGATTCTTAGGCCTCTTCTGTGTAGCTTGACCACAGTTGGAGTGACAGGATGGATCGCTGAGACGGGCAAAGCAGAAATTACGTAGCCCAAAGAAGGGAAGATTATAGCAAGAAGGTCCATAGAATACACAGACATCTCCTTTCCATGTTGTCTGGGTTGGTCAGCAGCATTTGGGTCAGAAAGGAGAGGTTTTCTTTTGTGTGTCCTTGTTTTGACTTGTCTGTTACACTGTAGATCTGGAGAAGGCTCGTGCCCAGAGAGGGAAGAAGAAGAGCTGACGACAAGATAGTTTTAGTCCTCAATTTAAAAATAAAAATGGGAATGGGAGCCAATCTTTATTAAGACAGGTATGCTCTATTGCTTTTATAGAGATATCTCATTTAGTTCTACAGTCACTATACTTGAGGTGACGTTTCTATTTTATAGGCTCAAAGAAGCCAAAGGAAATGTTAGCTATCACATCAACAAACAGGCTGAAGCCAGAGTGGGAACTAGGGTTCCATCTAAATATAAAGACACTCTTCTTTGAGTACACTGGTTTCCTTAACTGAACTAAAAGCATATTCTTCAGATTCTATGTTTTAATGATGAAGGTGAAGTATTTAATATAGATGCAGGTTTGGAGAGAGAAATGACCATAAGGCTAATCTTCAACTTTGGCCCCAGAATTAGATTTATTTTTTCCATGGAACTGTCTTCTCTCTTCTCCTTTACTTACAGCAATGGCTAGAGGTGGGGCTCTCCAGTTTGTGTTCTGAGTTCGAGGAGTGACTGACTGACAGAGTCACTTCACGTTTTGCTCTTCAATTTTCTCATTCATAAGCAGAGATAATGCTAGTGCTCGCCTGTGGCTTTGCTATGAGAATTAAACACAGCTAGCTGCTTAAAGGAATAGCGCTCCTACCAGACAGATTGGTACATGCTAGCTATTGAATTTTAGATTTTCGTTGTATTCAAATGCAAATATACAGACTCTGCTATCTTAGCCACCTTTAAGGCTACAGTTCCAGTACATGAATTCTATTTAAATATTTTGCTGCCACCACCTTCTGTGTATAAATAGGGTTCTTCACCTTCTAAAACTGACACTCGGGACCTAATAACAAGCTGCTCGTCCCTCCCCAGCACTGGTCTAGGCGACTCAAACAAATTCATTCATACAGCAGCATTATTATCTTAGCTATTGCTTGGTAAGTGTTGGAAAATCCAAGGGTAATCTCTATGTTCTAGCTGTGAGTTCTCTGAGGTCTTTTATCTGTAAATCTAAAATAACACTCTTCCTCGGTTGTGAAAATCAAATGTGTTGTGAGACGCAACATTCCTCTGTATTGCCCTTAGTGGAACTCGGGCAGCTACAGAGACATGGTCCTGGTCTGCAAGGTCCTCTTGGGCAATATAGACAGGAGGTAGCAGGGGCAGAGATGGCTGTGAGAGTCTTAGTTGCCAAATGCACAGAGCTGACTTCCCAGGGTAGCAGTGGGTACAGGGAGATGAACCTGTTGAGAGACATCCCCTCAGCTGCAAAGTCCAGTGCTCCAAGGAGCATGGCCTAGGTTCTAGAAGGCCTGCATCAGCAGGTTGGCTGTTAGGTAGCCCTGGTAGCCTCAGACAGACCTGCTCCCTGCTCTAATGCCCAGGTTGTTCCCAGGAGCATTTTCCATTTGAGAATTCTGGCTTTCCGTGGTTTCGAACCCTCCTCACTATCTTGCTTTCCTTACGTGGGTTCAGACGGAAAGAATCCATTGTTTTCACAAGTGGCCACCTAGATCTCTAGCCTGGAGGAAGATAGCTCATCTCTCCCAGCCTCAGTTTCTCCTTGGTAAAGTGGGTCTAATAACAGCTCCTGCCTTAGGGAGCTTTTGCAAAGCCTGAATCTGCTCATCATCAAACTCAGGACTCAAGATACATTAGCTATCAGGGTCCCGATCACTGTTATTTGGAAAACTGTGGCTCTCTGCGTGGGATACTGTCTCTTCTCTCCCGCTGGCTCGAGTCTTGCATTGTCCTCCATGTGCCCCAGATTTCTGTTCGCTTTCTGGCCTCAGGCTTTGATTTCTTTCTAAATTATTTCACCCCCAGTTTCACATATTCCCTCGATGGACGAATGTTGCTAGCCTGGGAGGCGATGCTGAAGTCAAGTAGGGCTCGGACTGGGAGGTCCCAATGCGCATGCCCATCCTCAGCCTATGCCGGAAGTCGATTTTCCTCCCCTTCCAGTGCACAGGCTCATCAGCTGGAAGGCCGTCCTCAGCCCCGGAACAGTGAACTTGCTCAGCGAGCTAATTACACTGGCTGTGCCTTGCCTTTGTTTCACGAGCTAGCTGATGTGCTATTTATAGTGTTTCCAAAGATGTTTGTCAGTGGTGGCCCTTCCAAACCCCTCAAAAATATGACACCCAGGGTGAGTCGAGCTAGAATCAAGCACCAGGGGTCTCTGCCCCCTGGACATTTTTGGGGGGGGGGGTAGACAGCACTATATTTTATTTTATTTTTAGCCTACAATTTCCTCAGTAAGACACAATAGATAAGTCACCAGGATCTTTAGGATTAAGTAGATAGGAAAAAGAAAACAGGAGAAGAAGGAAGAAATGGAGAAGAGAAGGGGAGAGAAAGAAAAAATAATCAAAAAATGTGGCCAATATCAGTATACTTACAGTGGTGAACAAGAAATTAAGAAGTGTTACCTACCTGACATCACAAGTCTGTGCAGCCCAAACAGGCATACCTGTGCTCAGACAGGCAGATGAGGAGGTTCACTGTGTGGGGGTGGGTATTTTCTTATGTCAGAAACCATCCAGCTTTCCCTTGTGTAGCGTCTGGGTTTCCGTATCTATCTTGACCCAGTATTACAGTCTCTTTCTCTTGCTTGTCAGCTGCGAGAGGAAAGCAAACATTAAACTCTAAGTCTGTTCTACTGGGTTTACATCCTAGATACATTTGCCATCAGATTACAGGGTGCCTAGGAGCTTGTAAAAATCACTCCTCTCAGACAGCCTAATTCAGTAAAAGTGGCCTATGTTCCAGAAAACTGACCCCAAGCAGTAGTTTCTATCTGCTAGTCTATTGGGCACTAAAATCCTCGCTAAGTGCCAGGGGCCAAATGAAGTGAGAGGGAAGGAGGAGGGCAGGGCAAAGATGAGTTTTCTTGCACTTACTATCACATCACACCATGGAAAATGACTGTGCTTACCAAGTGTAATCAGGGGTCTATGGAGCCATAGCATCTTAGCATGACCAGACCAGAATAGGTGTGGGGTAGGGGTGGGAGGGAGGAAAATTTTCTGCTATTTTTCCTCTACCTAGGTTAAAAGCTTATCCCATGGAGGAGCAATTCCTCTGCACCTCCAAAGTGTAAATTTCTGGTGCCAAATAGATCCTGTCATGTCTTTTGCCTCAGCAAGAGGTGAAGGCAAGGACAGTGACATGGCCAGAATTCACAGAGATGGGTATTCCCAGAATGACTGATGGGAAAGCCATGGACAATAGGTCCAGAGAGAGGCGAAACCAAGTACACATCCAGTGATGTGCATGAGGTGTCTGGTACAGACTCTGCCGTCCGAGTCAGGGGATGATGTGGGTATCACATGTAGAGATACCTGTCCTAGGCAGCATGACTTCTGGGTGAGTTGCTTCTCAACAAGTCAGAGACATCATGTATAATAGAAAAGAGAATGAGGTTTAAACCCACGTTTCTGGAGGTAGCATAAGGTAACATTGGGAAAAAGCACCCGAAGCAACAGCATGCCCTATGCTTCTGCCCTGGAACAACCCAGGGGGAGGCTCAGAACAAAATCTCCACTTTCCTCTCTCAGCAGCGCTCACAGAGTGGGACGAGCTTGTGGCTAATACATTCCGGGACATCGTCATGATCCAAATATGACAAAACAGGCTTTGGGGGAAGGAGGCAAGCAGGCAATCCTTTCAATGGTTAACACACTGACTGATTAATTTTATGCTGAACTGCTGGGGGTGCGAAGGCAAATAAAATGGTGCTCCATAGACATGTGAGAAAAAAAAAAACAATGAGCAATTTGGGAATTGTACTTCTGTTTACCCTTCTAATTATAAGGCTAATTAAACCCTGATTAGTGGTCCTAATGTATAAATACTTTTGCTGTGCTTGGCTCCCTTGTGGAACATTCAAGACCCATGAAATTCAGGTACACACACTTGCATTTACTGAAGGCTTAGCTCCTTCCAGCTTTGATCAGACACATATTTATAAGGGAAAACAAAACAGAGCCCTGTTAACTACCCCTCCCCTTGCCCAGGTTTTGAGAGTGGCGGGTGTATAGAACCGCTGTTATCATTCCAACACATTAATGGTATAATTGAATAAATTCCAGATTATTAAGATACTAGAGAAAGGTAAATTAGCCTAACAACTAGGGAAATCAGAAAGTTCTAGGAAAGGCTAAAAAAATAGAGCTATCATAGGACCCAGCTCTACCACTCGGGGGTGCCCAGTCAAAGACCACCAAGTAGCCATTCCACGGTGACACTTCACATCAGGGTTTACTGCCGCATTATCTGTAATAACCAAGTTATAGAATGACTCTGGGGGGTCTCTCTCTCAACAGATATGGTATAGATATATAGCAGACTTTTACTCAGTCACAATAAAGATCAAAATTATGTCATTTATAAGAAAACCAATGTAACTGGAGCACCTCATATAAAGCAAAATACAGCAGCTTCTGAGTGGCAGGCTTCGATTTTTATGTAGATATGATGTACACTGTCATATATGTGAACAGGGCGTGAATGTAGAAATGAGACTTGGGGATGAATGGGAATGATAGGGGTTGTAAGGGCAGTGTGAGGGGTGAATATGGTCAAACCATATGATGTTCTTATATAAAAATATCATTATAGAATGTATCACAATGTATAATAATTATACACCTATTAAAACATTATGACTTAGGCTAGGGAGATGGTTCAGCCACTAAAGCTCTTGCTAAACAAGCATGAGGATCTGAATTTGACCCCTAGTATCATGTATCAAAAAGCTGGGTTCATCTGGTGTTTATAATTCCACTGTAGGAGACAGGGACAGGAGGATCTCAGGGACTCACTGGTCAACCAGTGTAATGGAATCTGTGAATTTCAGGTTCAGTGGGAGATCCTGATCAGAAAATAAGGTGGGAGACGCCTGTTATTAACCTCTATTCTTCACACACACACACACACACACACACACACACACACACACACACACACACACACAGCAACAAAATAACTAAATAACTAACTAAATAAGCAAAGAATTCATGGTTTGATAGCTTATTTCTGAACTGGAATAGTTCAATTAGATAGATTATTTAAAAATCCTCAAGTGGCTGAATATTCAGTGTTCACCTATAATGCCTTGAACACCCAGCTTCATAAATACATACATGGAATCTTAGTTTTAGAAAGAACTTAGGTGTTCTTAGACTGAATTCCATTCAGAGTAGAAAGATGCTATTTCCATAAATGTATACCTCTAAGTTGAATGTCCATGGTATCAGTAAACAATACCTGAAGACTCAGTGTCTTTTTATTTGTGGAGAATTACTTACATGTGGAGAAATTGTAAGTTTTAAGTTTTTTCATTATTTCCTTCTAGTATATGGGTGTTTTGCCTAAATGCCTGTTTGCAAACCATGTGCATACATGATCTCTTTAGAGATCAGAAGATGGTGTCAGATATCTGAAGCTGAAGTTACAGACAATAATGAACCACCATATGGGTGCTGGGAATCAAACCCAGGTCCTTTGGAAGAGCATCCAGTGATCCTAACCACTAGAAATTGTCAGGGTTAAACATTAGAGCAGAGTGGAACTTCTATGTCAAAAAGTCACGCACTAAATCTATTTTCTGGAAAACTTTTCCTATAAAAGACCCTGTACTAGATGTTTTAGGTTTAACTACATGTTTTAGATGTTTTAGGTTTAACTAGGTATTTTAGGTTTGCATAAATGTTTTATGTTTAGCTAGATGTTTTAGTTTTGCAGGACAGACTTATATATTTTCTATTGCACATTTTTTGTATGCATTTCATTTTATGTACTTTAATTTTTGCTAGGTTTAGTTTTTGCACAATGGTTTGTGAGCTCTTAATGCACACATGTGAACATATATAATAAGACCTATTGGTTTTCATATAAGTAGATCTTTCTGTGCACATATTCCTACATGTGTATTAAGTCATCATATATTGTACACACACACACACACACACACACACACACACACACACATATATATGTATGGCAATATAAACACACGTATACAGATATGCAGATGCATATATTAGTGTCTAGTAGAACGGTCAAGTGTTTTGGAGTCAGATTAAACTAGGTTAATTTTCCATGACCATAGTTTTCTGAGTTGGAATGGAGAATAGCTTACTTAATCTCTCTGAGTCTCCCTAGTAATCTATAGAGTTCAGATCTGTATCAGCCAGTGCTCAAATCATTACCCTTCCTTCCATTCAGTTGTCATGGACTTCTCAGTAGCTTTGTCTCACTCAGATCCTAGCGTTCTTAGCCAGTAAAATGTTGTCACATGTGACACAAGTAGGGTGAGTTCTACTTGTGGTTTTGCGTGTCTACCAGGGTCACAAAACCCACTGGATTAAGCTTCCTGGAAAGAGTAAGTATAGGTGTCTAGGTGAGTCAGGAGAGGCTGTTGGATTTTCTGAAGCTGGAGTTCCAGGTGAGAACTAAATTTGGGTCCTCTGAAAGAACAACAAATGCTCTTGACAGCTGAACCATCTCTCCAGCTCCACTTTGAAAATTATATTTATCTATTTACTTTTTTATGTAATGGGGGCAGGGGATGTACGCATGCGGTCACAAATGCGTAGAGTTCAGATGACAGTCTATGATGGTAGTGGGTTCTTTCTTTCTCTCGTACAAATCCAGGGGCTTGAACTCAGGTGGTTAGGCTTGGCAGCAGGCAACTTCAACCATTTGGTGGACCCAATGATGGCGTGTTTCAAAACGGAACAAATGTCATTGAAGAGGAGCTTCTACCGTTTCTCTGACTCTCAGTCTGGAAGACACCTTCACGTCTCTTTTTATCTTCCACACAACAATAGTGATTACTGGGCTGTTGTTTCCAGGGAACACACTTGTTTCTATAGGCATTATCCACGGAACAAGAGCGTATCTATGCCTGCAACACAGTGACTTCTCTTGTTTCTTGTAGAGTGGCTCAGTTTCCAGAGCAGTGACGCTGCTGGCTCGATGAGGAGAGCACTGATAAAGCCTAGACATTAGACACTGCTCCAATTCCAGCATGAAGCCCCTTTGCCAGAAGTATTGGCAGGGGGATCGCGTACATCAGAGATTCACAGCCTTCAAAAAGCTGTGGTAGACTTTACAAGTCAGCGTAAAGCAAGACCTTATAGCCAGGCCAGTTGTCCAATGAGAAAAGCAGTCCAGATTCCTGTGCTGTTTGGAGAGCTTCAGGCTAGCGAGACCCAGTCTGGGTGACTGCCACATGGCACGACAGTGAGAGGCATGCCCAGCATGGATTTGCTGCAGGCTTTAGAGATGCATCAGGAAGACAGTCCTGGGGTTTTCTTTGTGTGTGTTTGCCCTACTACTAAAAGACTCTGGGGCTGCAGCTAATGAGACCATAAACCCATGGTACTTTCTTTGTCCCTTTCTTCCTCCATTTCCCTCTCAAGTTTTTTTGTTTTTTTTTTTTTTTTTTGACCATGGGAAGGGCTTTCTTTGAAACTGACAACTTGGACTGGGATTAGATTATGTTATTGTGTGGAAATTTCTTATCAAACAAATAGTGGTTTCTACCAGGGAACAGAAAGGATAGTTGATGTGTGAGGGGAGCATTTATCCAGCTAATGAGACAGGAGTCCTCCCAGTGGAATAGGCCAATTGGGTTCCATCTGCTCTTCTTCATGCTAAGCATGACCAGTCTCTGGCTGTTCCCATAGACACAGACTCAGTCATATTATTCTCTTACATTTGTCCCCATGCCTCAGCTTTTAAGGGCTTTAGCACTATAGCTTTCAGGAAGGCAAAATGCATTCTGAATTAAAGTAAAAGGGTTTTCATTTATTCTCCGAGACCCATTATGCATAATGACAAAGGACAACTTTGACTTATTTCTAAATGTCAGATAACAAAACATCTGCTAGCCAGAGAAAACACAGCCTTCCCCAGAACATAAGCCCAGCTGAATGCCTGCTGTGAGCGACGAGTCATTTCTTAGGATTCTTGCCGTTGCCATCAGGACAAGCATCACATTGGACCAAAGGACAGAACATTGCCTCTTTTGTAACCTATCATTTTCCAAAACACTACCTGGGTTTTCTGTATGCTTGATGTTAGGCCTGAGGTCCTGAGACCTCTAACCTCTCCTTTTTTACTTATTGTCATTATAAACCAAGAAACTAAAGGGACAATATGATGGCCTCGCTGCATGTAGTTTGCATAATTTAGAGTTGGGCTTCTAGTCCCAATTACTGGGACCTATTCCTCACAGAACATCTAACCCAGAATTTCTTAACATGTGGGTCATAACCCCTTTGGGGGTCAAATGACCCTTTTACAGGGGTCACCTAAGACCATCCTGCATTTCAGATATTTACATTGCAATTCACAACAGGAGCAAAATTACAGTTATGCAGTAGCAACAAAAATGATTTTATGGTTGGGGGTCATCACAGCATGAGAAACTATATTAAAGGGTCACATATTGTGGAATATTAGTTGAAGATGTGTTACATTTGTTTATACTGTGAAATATTTGCTTAATAATGCAAAGATGGATTGTATTCTTTTATGTTACATTTGTTTAACTCTGTGAAGCTGCAATACTTTGCCTGTCTAAAACACCTGATTGGTCCAATAAAAAAAAAAAAAAGCTGAATTGACAGAAGTTAGGCAGGAGAGATAATTAGGTGGGTCTGCCAGGAAAATTAAAAAAAAAATAGAAGAACAAGAAGAAAGAGGAAAAAGAAAAGGAGAAGGAGAGAAGGATGCTATCGGCCAGCCACCCAGCCACAAAACCAGTCACGGGGTAAGAAGTAAAGAAAGGTATATAGAATAAAGGTAGACCCCAGAGACAAAAGGAAGAGGGGATAATTTTTGTTAAGAAAAGCTGGGCATTTATAAGTAAGAATAAGTCTCCGTGTATTTATTTGTGAGCTGGATGGTCCCCCAAAGAGCAAAGACCA
>NC_022016.1:71038979-71039723 GCF_000317375.1 Microtus ochrogaster
TAGAAAACGTGAGAATCCACATTAAAAAAAATCTGTATCTTAGAAAAGAAGACTGCTCTTGAAGAATGTAAATGGGTTTCTAAGTTACAGAGTGAGAAGGACTTCCCACGTATGGTAAACTACATAGTCTGTACCGGGCACCTACTCCTACTGGAGTAAAGTTAACCCCAGTAAACATTATGGCAGATTTATGAGGGGATATTAAATAATTGTTTTTACATTTTTCTATTTATGGTGGGTTTGTAAGAACATATTATCCATATAAGTCATTTAATAATGGAGATGAACAGTTTTTCTTAAAATTGGTTGACCTAGTAAACAGAAATCATGATTTGAACAGATCTATAAGTCATGATTTGAAGAGTTCTATAAATCATGATTTGAAGAGTTCTGTAAGTCAGTATGATCTGTCCATAAGACTCCTCACCTAAGCATCAGTAGAACACAGTCTTTTCAAGCACACACAGTTCTAGCGTAGAGATATCTACACCACCCCTCTAGTGTAGAGCAAACTGGGCTCCAAAAAGTTGAAAGTAATTTAAATTTACACAAAGTATTTTCCAATGATATATATCAAATTGAAAGAAATTTGGGAATACAACTCTAAACTATAAGTCAGAGCAAATCACAAAGACTTTAGTAACACTTATTTTATTTATAAAATTAAAACTGAGCATCACAATTTACAGGGTTTAGTTACATCAGTTCAGAAAGACATGTCTATCTTTTGTTTTTACTTTTTTT
>NC_022016.1:71040688-71079323 GCF_000317375.1 Microtus ochrogaster
GTCTACTTCCCATAGCCAAAAGGATAACTATATGTTTTTCCTTGGGTTCACCTTCTTACTTAGCTTCTTTAGGTTCACCAATTGTAGACTCCGTGACCCTTATTTATGGCTAGAAACCACCTTTGTGTCAAAAAGTTGTCTCCTACTTTCATGTCCATTGAAATATGTGTATGCTACTGAGTTTGTTTAGATTTTCTTGTCCAATTATGAGTGGGGAGCTATTTATTCAAGTATTCGCAACTGAGCAATTACTACTACAGAAAAATGGTACCCATTTCTCAACAACTGTAACAGCCCATAGTCCACCAGGGATGATGGGGCCACATGGGCCCCTCCTCTGTCATTGATGAAAACCTAGTGGGCTCAATCTCAGGTAGGTCTTGAGTAGATAACCACAGTTGCAATGACGTCATGTGTACCCAGGCTGTGTCATGTCCAGAAATCATCTTTCCCTGACTATCTCCCCATCTTCTAGCTCTTACATTCTTACCTCCCTTTCTTCTCTGGCTTGGAGGGAGTGATACAGCTGTCCCATTTAGAGGCCAAGAGCTCCTCTTTCAGTTACTGTCAGCACTTTGAACAGTTATGGGCTTCCTCATCAGCCACCCCCTGCTGCAGAGGGAAGCTTCTCTGATGAGGCTGGGTACAGTTCAAATCTATGGGTATAAACATGAGTATTTAAAAGGCATTTCACATAATGTCCATAAAAAAAATGAACTAGAAGCTCCTTCCTTACTGATGTTTTCAAAATGTCAGAAATGCAATATAGGCTTCAGGAGGAGGAAAGTAATTAACAGCCTTATCCAGTTGTAAATCCGGCAAGCAACAGTAGTGACCTGACAGGCAAGGTAACTTCTAGTGTAATAGGAGTATTACTATTATGAGCACAAAGAATCACCTTATTACTGTATTTGAGATCTGCTTCACAGGAAGGAACTCATGTCTGGTTCTGTAAACCTGATTATTTATAATTTCTATTCCCCATATTAGAAAAAAAATGATCTCAGTGTACATGTGAAATCATAGAAAAATCAGGACAAATCAATCCAAAGTAAAGGGTATGAACTAGTAAAAGTTTGAGTGGAAAATGATGAGACAGAAAATGAAAAAAAAATAGATAAAATCAACTAAATTAAAAGAATGAAAATGTTGCAACTTTTGCATCCACAGTTCCTTTTCTACATTTCTATTTGTGCATGGTGAACTATTGTTCCAAGCTATTAAATGGTAAGTCCCAGAAACAATTGACTAGTTTTGTATTGTCCACTGTTCTGAGTAGCATAATGAAGCCTCCTATTGCTCTGCTTGATCTCAGCATGTAAATTTTGCCTGTGTTCACTGTATCCACACTGTATATGCTGCCAAACCATTTGTAGTTCAGTAGTTATCTCGGTTATCAGATTGGCTGTCATAATATTAGCAGTACTGTGTTCAAGTAATACTTATCTCACTTGTTAATAATGCTAGAGTATAGCTGTAATTGCGCTGGCAATGTGGATATGCCAACAAGAAGTTGTAAAACACTTCTATATAATATCATCTTATATCATTACACAAAATAGAAGGATAAGTATAATAAAATATGACATTTTGATAAAGGAAGGGAGAAAGCTAGAAATATCAAACATTAATTCCAACATTTTGTTATAATTATTTTTTATTCATTTCCTTTCTATGCCCAGTTTTTAACTTAAAGTGTATTGTAGACATCTATTTTAAAGAAACTCTTAATGCTTTTAGGGTTAGGTACCATCCATGGTTTCAGATATCAATTAGAGTTTTTGGAACATATCTTCTTTATAAGGGTTGACTCATATCAATCAAATTTATAAAATTTTGCTGCAGTGAATTCTTTGACTTCATGCTAACAATTTATATAACTGATAAAGAAAATTGTGTAAAGAGATACAAATCAATAAAATTGATCCACATAGATTAAAATGAATAGATTTATAATAAGAAAAGAAACAAAATAAGTCATTAATATTTTTGAAGAACAGCCTGGTTTCTTTCTTGCTGAATTCTAAAAATTCTGAAGAAGATTTGGCATTGTTTCTTTGCAAACTTTTCCCAGATCTAGAAGGGCAAGTTACCCAGGTTATTCAGTGAGACCAATATTAACTAATATCACACCAAGCAAGGACAGTGAAGATACAAAGCAATAGCTCTTATGAATACAGATGCAAAGTTCTCAATGCATTAGAAAACCAAATTCAGAAATAATAGATCATGTATCATGACCAACTAGAACTTACTCAGGGATGCAAGCTTGATTTAATATCCAAAGTAATTAGCGTGCCCTGTGTCAATAGAATCTATTGATAATATGGACTGTCTTAATACATGCCAACAAGTATTTGATAAAATTCAATACTCGCTCAAGGCAAAGCTCTTTATAAATTATAAACTGTATCTTTAAGAGACTAATGTGTTTCCTGGTAAATAGCTGAAGGCTAATCAGAGGGGAGCTTGGGAGCATGGTTCCATGACTGTTTCTTTCACTGTAAAGGTGCCAGCCAGGGCTTGCAAGGGGTTAGGTTGGCCTGGATCTTTAGTGTATGCTCCAGTAAATAAAAATTATTGCTATATTTTAATAACCATAAAACAAACAAAAACAAAAAATGCATTTACTATTTTTACAGTGAAGACATTCAAACTGCTTGCTCATAGCTTTTTGAGATAGTGAAGCATGCAATCATCAACTAGAGTCCCCCCAATATGTGGTAACCACCAGAACCTCCTTCCTCTTTCCAAGCATAACAACACCCAGATCTATTCCCCCCTCATGGACATCTTTAATTATCACTTTATACTCTAGGAAAGCAAATCAAGTTTACATCTTAACTTGATTATTTTCACGGACAGACATCTTTATGTAAAAGGTACATGCTCTCCCAGGAGACATTTTATCAGCATGGTTGAGTAGGGAATGTGGGGGAATTTATGTACTTGGTAGAAGATACTAATAGATCTTCATAACATATGGATCAGAAATGAGAGTAGGAGAAGGGAGGAGTGAAGGAGGCACCCTTCTGAATGTGCTCACTGAATCCACCGTATTGGATTGAAACAGCCATGGTCTGCTGAATCAAGTAGAGAACTGAGAGTTTAGACATGCAGTGTCCAGGAGAGCTGCAGTGCACACCTGCATGTGCACATCTGTGTTCTCTATGCCTGAAATGACAAGGTGCTGAGAACTGAGCTCCACATCTGTGTTCTCTATGCCTGAAATGACAAGGTGCTGAGAACTGAGCTTCAACAAAGACAGTTTACTGCTGTGCAGTGCTGGAATCTCAAGGTCCACATTCCAGCTGTCTTCAGGGTTGGTTCCTGGGGATCATGAGGGAAGCCCACTTGTAAGCTGCTCTCTGGATTCTGCTGGAGGCTGTGGAAATATACTGCATATATGGCAGTTGATAATTCAGATGTCAACCCGCCAGAGGGGTAATTCTCTGATAGAGGTTAATTCTGTCCAGACAAAGCTTGCAGGGCCATGGACTCTAGAAACTGCGACTCATTTTTGCTAAAACAGCTTGGTGTCTCCCCAATACCTACATTGTAGTGTGTAATCTCATGTGATGTATATATGTAATCTCATGATTGTAGCTCAGTCTTAGGGGCACCCATATCTGTTGGTGGTCAGGAAAATGACTTTTCATTGAACTGAATGATTTTTATATATAGACTATATACTAGGAGATGCATCATAAATAGATCTATTTGTCCCACAAAGACTGTAGACACTTAAGAGCCTTCTTTATTTCTTTTGCTCAGACTAACCATATGCAATTTGCTCATTTTTACCTCAGAGCAAGTTCAAAACAGACTAAAGACTTTTTATAAATAGGTAAGTTTCAAACCTTACATCTATGCACAAGGTCAGAGTCACAGGTGTCTAACCAAGGTTGCTACACAAATCACTCAAGAAAAGCATGCCAATTCTTCACCTGCCAGTCTGCTAACAATAGATCTATGTCTCAAAGTTTGTTGCTGGACACGGTGCACTGCCCCCATTCTGGTTATAGTCTTACTCCTGAAACCTTGAAATGCTTGTGCGTCCATGGTAAATGGCCCAACTACTTATAACTTAACATAGGAATGTGATTTTGACCAATGAGAAGTAACTCTTGTAATTTTGTTATCTCTTCAATGCTCCTGTAGGAAGGAAAGCTTTTAGGTTGGTGGAGAAGAAGCTAGGAGAGAAGCTAGGAGGAATTAGAGTAAGGACAGGAGAATTGGAATAGAGACAGAAGAATAAAGAGACTCATTTGGAACAGCATACCTGTGAAGGAGCTTATTCATCCTCAGATACCCTAAGAAGAAAGTGCCTCTTGCTTTTTGTAGTATCTAATCTGAACCATGAAGAGGACATTGCTGCTGGGCCTCAAAGGCCCTCAATAAGATTCCCGCAGGCTGTGGCTTATGGCAGTATGTTTCCCAATTTTCACATGATATAGGTTCCTGTGTTCAAATTGCCCTCTCTAAGGAGGACACTAGTCCTGCTGGATTAGGTCTCACCACGTGACCTCAGGTAACTTGATTAGCCTCCGCTTGCAAATAGGTCTGCCTGATGTAGGACAGATTGGGGCTTCAGCGTAGAAACAGAGGATGCAGTTCAGCCCACAGGTGCACCTGTGTGCCTGCATACGTGCAAGCATAAGTTTGCATCTCTACTTGCAAGAGACAGAGACGAGGCAGAGTTAATTTCAGAAAGGAAGGGAGCTGGTAGTTATTTCCGAATGCTTCACCAAGTGGGAGGTGTTTGCAAAGGACAGCAGGGTTGCCTTAATTAGTAGGTGAGCCCTGGTATCCCAGGGAATCACCGCTTTGAAGATGTCTTGAGGACAGAGGCTGTGTTGCCAGGGTTTATGGATCCTTCGATCTGTGCTTCTGTTTCTAAAGCCTGTCTGCCCCTGGTGTAGCTGTTCAATTTCACAAAGCTCCTGGGAAATGGGCCTGTTTGTGCCCATTTGGTGGATTAGGAAGTCGATATTCAGATATCCTCCCTTTGTCCAGTGGACTTCAGATTCCCTTATGAAAGTTCAGACTCTGTGTACCTCTGTTCTTCATTTCTGGAGCACCCAGTGAATTTAGGATCTTTTGTGGTATGGTTATACCTTTCAGTTTTGCTTGTCAGGTGGGAATGCCTCTGTATGCGTTGGCCACTGACTGTAGCCCTGCAGAGGGAGAATCAGTAAAGGCAGAAAGGCAACTCCTGGATTGGTTTCTTTCTCCAGAGTCTCCCTAAGACCAAAGTTTGCCAAGCTCAGTGTGTTAGTATCCCTTGAGCCTCCCCTAGCAGCAAACACCACTATTGCTCAGGGAACATATGACTCTGCCCCACCCACCTCACAAACATGATATTAAGATAGTTACATCATCACATTAGACCAGTTTTGCTTTTCTACCACCTCAACTCCTGCACTGGTAACCAGCATCACCTAATGTGGCCCTGGCTAGCCTGGAACTCACTCTGTAGCCAATGCTTGCCTTAGGCTCCTGATTCCATTGTCTCCTGTCTGAAGCACAGGCATATGCCACCATGCCTAGATGAGAAGACTTTGAACCCTTACAGGAGCACAGAAACCAATCAACAGACACCTTTCAAGTGATCAGGGCTTAGGGACACCGACCTGGCCTCTTGTACCTTTTCAGGCAGGCAACTCTGGCTAATTACTGACACCTCTGCGCCTCAGTCTCTTCTCTGAATTGGGGTTACTGACAGCTTTAACTTCGCTTGTTTCTTTTGCCAAGGCGGCCTTGGCTGCCTGTCTTCCATATTGGAAATGAAGAGATATGTTTGAAGCTATTGATTTATAACACCATCCCAGGGAGCTTTGTTTTACAGCAAAACTTCTCCTAGCTATAAACCCCTTTGGTCATACACTCTTCCATCTGGTTCTTGCATATATTCTAGTAAAGTCCACTTTACTTCAATCAAGTAAGAAAGTCTTTGTGCAAAATGACCTTGAATAAGGAGGTGGGCATGGGGTTGGGGTAAGATGCTGCAAGTACCAGTTCCAAAGCACCAGGGCTGGAAGACAAGAGATGGTGAGTTAGACTGAGACCTTCCTGATATGTGCAGGCTCTGTCTGGAGGGGGCGACGGTTACACAGCTCTTGCAGAAATCCTTGCACCATGTGAAATGCTGGCCTGGTGCTCTTAGGCCTTGGTATTTCACAAGAAGCCAGGAACTTGCATTTTTTTCTGATCTGTTTAATTTTTAACTTGGTGGGATCTCTCTCTCTCTCTCTCTCTCTCTCTCTCTCTCTCTCTCTCTCTCTCTAATCTACCCTTCTTTTTTTGTGGTGTAAAACATGCACCCACACCCATGACCTGTAATGAACCACCGACTACCGGCATACAACAGCCAAACTTTGCTATTGGCTTTGGCATGACCCAGGGCAGAGATTGCAAATTTCTCCCTCTGACTTACTTTTTCTACAAAGACCATATTGATCTCTCCAGTACAACAGTGAAAAACACATATGCAAATCTTAGCATAAGATAACTTAGTTTTTAAAGAGACAAAAGTTTGAGTAGATGTCCACCAAAGAAAATAAACATACAGTAAACACATAGATGGAGTCATGACATCACTCAGTATTAGGGAAATGAAAGGTGAAACCATTCTGAGTGCTGTTCCCTGTTAGGAGTGCAATTATCAAGAAAGTCCAAGGAAGTGTTGGCAAGGATAGGGAGAAACTGCAGTTCATAACACATAGTTGTTTTAACTGTGTTAGTGAAAACATAGGATGATACAACTGTTTTGGAAATTTTTGAGTTTCTTAAAAAGTTAAACGCAGGTTTACCATATTGGCAAGCAATTTTACTTACAAATACCTGTCTGTCTGCCTATCTGTTTGTCTGTCTACTCATTCCCCCAGAGACTTCATTGAAGGTGTAAGAAACATTATATAAAGAATCATACTAATTAGGGGTCAGATGGCCACTTGCCAATGCAAGAACACATAAAATATGATATTTTTGTCTGATCAAAGAGCAATCAACCTAGGAGAAGGCTGGACTATGGATGAACCTGAAAACACTATTTTAATAAACCGAAGCCTTTGCACAAGGTAGCATACCATCTATTTTCCCTTGTTAGAATGTCCAGAAAAGCAAATCCGCAGAGGCAGAAGGTAGCATAGTGACTGACTTGGAGCTGGGTTTGGAAACAGGATTGACATTAGGGACATAAGGAATCTGCTGTGATCTAAAGTGGTCCTCATAAATAAATGCACATTGCTGGGGATTTACCAAAGATCTTGGAGTTGTCTTTAAATCTGTGGAATGTGTACTGTGTGGATTATGCTTTGTTAATGTTTAAAACAAGGCAAGTCTAGCCTTGGAATGGCAATTACTTAGTAAATGCAATTGTTTTAGCTTTTCCTACGAGAAGACTGAAGGAAAATTGTTCGTCAGTTAACGAACCAAGCCCTGAAGCTGAATTCAGGTCTTATTACTAGCTATGTATACTCTTGCAAGCCTTGAACTTCAGCCTCTCCCCTGTGGGATACTAAAAATTGTGATAAAGAAAATTATTTCTTTAAAGGAAATCATACATATGAGGTGTGTAACTAATGATAAGTCCACGATGACTGACGGTGACATTGCTGTCAAGATTTGTCACCTTCTTCCTGCTCATTCTTTTCCTTTAAGAATAGTGACTTCTGTATAAAAACCTCCTTGCTCTTGGCATCCAGTCACCAACCACCGATTTCCTCTCTAGAATCTGGTTGGTTAATACATTTGCCAAGCAGTCTGAGCCTGGATACTGCTTAGATTGTCTGGCTATGGATTTGTTAGCCACTTGCGTGAGTGTCACCTGGCAGAAGATAAGCAACTTTAATACGGCTCGACATGTTAGCATATGGGCTCCCTTGTACGTGCTTCCATCTGGAATGCTATGGCCCTTTACAGATGCTATCATCTGGCTGCTGCCTCCTGCCTGTCAGGTGATCCTGAAGGAAGACTTCTTTTCACAGAGGGATAGAATGGTGCAAGAAGATTGGCAAGCTTTCCAGCGATGGGAACCACTCCGAACAGAGGGAGATCCCTGGGGGAAGAAGGGAAAGACTCACATCCTCAGGTCTCAGGGCCAGGCACTTAGTGATCCACCTTGACATCAGGAGCCATTGCTTCTCCAGTATTCATTTTGTTTACTTTCATTGGCAAGTGGTCTGGAACATGCCTGATTCTCTTTCTCTTGAGACCAAGAGGACAAGTGTGTGACTGATGGGATCCCGTTGGCATTAGGAAATGTTGGGAGTGGTGCCGACTGTGGTGAGCTGGAGGACCTGCCTTCCTTTCAACCATAATATATCCATCAGCTCAACCCTTGCTTCACAGGGGAATGGGCCCATAGTGGTCACCACTGTTCTTCTTCCAAGAAGTCAGATAACCACATTTTTGTAATGGAAGTCTTCCTGAATTTTTAGTACTCAAAGTTGAAAAAGTTCATCAACCAAAAATATATCCACTGAGTGAGCATGACCCAAATCTTCACTGCCATGTGATCTGCTGTGTCTAGAATGTTTAAATCAGGGGCTGAAAGGAGCTGGTGAGGGTGGAATGGAGGGAATCTTTGTGTTAGTAAAAATTAGCTGAATTATTGATGAAATTCCCTCTGTCTTCTGTCCATCTATCTCTGTCTCTCAGTCTCTCTCTACCTCCTCCTAACTCCGTGTGTGTGTGTGTATGTGTGTGTGTGTGTGTGTGTGTGTGTGTGTGTGTGTGAAATGATAAGATAAAAATAGTTAATGTCAGTCTCCAGGATTTTGGCCACATCCTAGCTGTCCCGAGAAGCACATTCAGGAGCACTATTGTTATAGCATGTGGGTGAGAACCACACTGCTCTTCTATTTGGAGATATGCCTTGTTTTCGCAGTGATTCCACAGTCTATAGAGAAGCCTATTATAAACTAGATTAGCCAGACAGGCTTTGGAAAACCCAAGGCCTCTGGAAAAACCGCGGTTACACACTGACTGATGATTTCAATCTCTTCCGTCTTTGCAAAACAAAGAACCTCAGTGGAGATGGAGGTATCTCTACTCACTGATGCCTGAAGGGTATGTGCAAGGCTTTACAACTGGATGTGGAATTCAGAGCTCACAAAAGGAGCTCTTGTACTTGGTCACTCAACTATAATGACGTCTGACTGTAACACTGAAACTTGGGTAGGAGAAACTATTTCCAATGGTATGAGGAGACAGACATCAAAATGCCAAATGTTTTAATTGTGGAAGACTAGGACATCTAAGAAGGGACTGTAGACAAGGGATTCCTACGTATAATGTCTCCTCTAGGAATGGCAAGAATTGGAGGACTCAGCCTTCTGGTATATGTAAGAGGTGTGGCAACAGCCAACATTGGACTAATGAGTGTAGGTTGACAAGAGACAGACAAGGCAACCCGATATCACAGGGAAACTCCATGGGGGCAGGGGGCTCTCACAGGCCCTGATGTCAAACATACTGTTCTGGGTGATGCAATAGACCTGGAGGATGAATCAAAAACTCTAATAGGAAATAGGAAACATATATTTTGGCAGACATCTATAAATGATCAAAGACCAAAGCTAAGAGTGTGTATAAATGACATTGTAATTGAGGGAGTTACTAGACATAGATGCATTACTGTCATTACTCCAGAATCTTGGCATACAGATTGGCCTCTTCAAGAGGAAGATATTTAATTCCTAAGAATTGGAACCCTATCTCAAGTAAAAGCATGAGATGGGTTGAATGTATATGGCCAGAAGGACAGAAAGGAAGGCTGAGGCCATATGAAGCTAATACTGCAGTGAATTTATGGGGCCATGAACTGTTGTAGCAATGGAAAACCCAGGTTAACATTTCTGCAGTCCTCAGAACTCATGTTTCTTGGAAGGATATTATAAAATATTATAAAAAAGGTCACTAGCCATTCAGGCTGTATAAGATCACAAAGCAACTAGCAAACCTTCAGAGGTACTAACGGCCTTGCCTTTAAAATGGTTAACTGAGAAACCCATATGGGTTAAACAATGGCCTTTAACAGAAGACAAACTGCGGGCTTTAGAACAGCTGGTACAGGAGCAATTAGATGCTTACCACATTAAAGAATCAACCATTCCTTGGAATTCTTCTGTATTTGTTGTTAAAAAGAAATCTGGAAAATGGAGAATGGTGACAGATCTAAGAGCTATTAACAAGGTTATCCAACCTATGGGCCCGCTACAGTCTGGAATTCCTATGCCTTCTCTATTACCAAAAGGGTGACCTCTTATAGTTATTGATTTAAAGTATTGTTCCTTTACAAGAAAGGGATAGAGAAAAATTTGTTTTTATAATGCCTGCTTATAATAATTCTCAGCCTATTAGGAGATACAAGTGGACTGTCATCCCACAGGGAATGCTCAATAGTTCCACCCTGTGCCAATATGTTGTAAATCAGCCATTGGATATAATATACAAGCAATTTCCTAAGTCTATAATTTACCATTACATGGATGACATTTTGTTATCTGACTCAAATGCAAATACTTTAGAAAGAATGTTTGAAGAAGTAAAAAAAGTTTTGCCTAGCCAGGCGATGGTGGCGCACGCCTTTAATCCCAGCACTCGGGAGGCAGAGGCAGGCGGATCTCTGTGAGTTCGAGACCAGTCTGGTCTACAGAGCTAGTTCCAGGACAGGCTCTAAAGCCACAGAAAAACCCTGTCTCTGAACATAGCAGACAATGAGGACTACTGAGAAGTCAAGAACAATGGCAATGGGTTTTGATCCTACTGCACGTACTGGCTTTGTGGGAGCCTAGGCTGTTTGGATGCTCACCTTACTAGACCTGGAAAGAGGGGGGGGGTCCTTGAACTTCCCACAGGGCAGGGAACCCTGATTGCTCTTCGGGCTGATGAGGGAGGGGGAGTTGATTGGGGGAGGGGAAGGGAAATGGGAGGTGGTGGCAGGGAGGAGGCAGAAATCTTTAATAAATAAATAAATTTAAAAAAAGAAAACAATTTGCTCCTGAAAAAATATAAAGAGGAGATTCTGTTAATCACCTAGGTTACAAAATAAGTTTACAGAAAATTAGAACACAAGAGGCACAAATTAGGAGAGACCAACTGTGAACTCTTAGTAACTTTCAATGATTTTTAGGAGATATTTCCAGTCTACAATCAGCTGTTGGAATAACACCTGACCTAATAGTTTATTTAAACAAAACCTTAGATAGTGACAAAGATTTAAATAGTCCCAGAGAATTAACAGCTGAAGAAGAAAAAGAATTGATGGTCATTGAAAAGATTACAGGAGGCACATGAAAATAGAGTGAATCCAAATCTTAATTGCATTCTAGTCATATTGCCTTCCAGAATTTCCCCTACAGGAATTTTAATGCAGAGGGAAGATATTATCTTAGTATGGATCTTTTTACCACATAAACCAAGTAAAAAATTAAAAACTTATGTGGAAAAAGTCTCTGAATTAATTATAAAAGGAAAATTGAGACTTTGTCAACTGGCAGGTATAGACCCAGCAGAGATTATAGTTCCTTCTACTGCTGGATGAAATTAAAAAATTACGGGAAGACAACGAACCTTGGCAAAGAGCTTGTGATATTTTTTGGGGGAAATTAATAGCAATTAGCCCATAAGTGATAGAATTAACTTTATAAAGAGAACTACTTGGATTCTTCCCTTAATTGTACATGATGCACTAATAACTGGAGCCCTTACATTTTATACATATGCAAATAATCAGGAAAGGCAGGTTACAAATCAGAAGAATTAAGTAAGGTGGAACAAAGCCCTTACAATTCTGTGCAAAAGATAGAATTATATGCTATTCTCATGGTACTAAGGGATTTTAAAGAACCTCTCAATACAGTTACTGATTTGCAATAAGCAGAAAGAGTTGTCTTGCATATTGAAACTGCTGAATTTATACCAGATGATACAGAATTGACTTCATTATTCATACAGATTCAAGATATATTCAGGAATAGGCTTTGTCCCATATAAATAACACACATCCAGTTCCATATTGGTATGCAAGGTCCTCTAGCACAAGGTAATGCAGAAATTGATTGATTATTGTTTGGAAGTATGCTGAAGGCCTTAGAATTTCATAAGAAACATCATGTCAATAGAAAAGATTAAAGAAAGTTTTCTATTACATGGCAACAAGCTAAGAAGATTATAAAGAGATGTTCTACTTGCTATTTCTATAAACAAACACCATTACCAGCAGGGAGTAATCCAAAGGGTATTCAAAGGAATGAGATATGGCAGATGAATGTTTCTACTTTGCAGAATTTGGAAAATTAAAATATGTAAACCACACCATTGACACTTATTCAGGTTTTCAATGAGTAACTGCCTGGCACTCAGAAAAGGCTGATTCAGTAATCAAGCATTTATTAGAAGTTATGACCATCATGGGTATACCTGCACAAATAAAGACAGACAAAGGTTCAGCATATGTATCTAAAAAAATGAAACAGTTTTTTTTGCTTATTATAATATAAAGCTTATATACCAAGCAATGCTAAAGGTCAGGTAGTTATAGAAAGATCAAATAGAACTATAAAGGATATGCTAAACAAACAGAAAGTAATGGGAAATACCCCCAGAAATAGATTGCGTTATGATATACTAACCTTAAATTTTCTTAATGCTGATGAGAAAGGAACAATGGCAGCAGAGAGACATTGGATAATATAAAAAAAAAAAACTTCTAAATTAAATCAGCCAGTATATTTTAAGGATGTGCTGGCCTCACTATGGAAACCAGGAAATATGCTACATTGGGGAAGGGGTTTTGTTCTTGTTTCCACAGGAGAAGAAAAGCTATGGATACCATCAAAATTGATAAAGATTTGGTCTGAAAAAAAGAAACCTTTTGAGAAAGAGAAATGACAGCTTATCCACAGGGGTGACAATCATACAGGTGGTAAGAAAACCTCATAAGTGTTGGGGCAGGGTTCTGTTCTTGTCTTTGCAGGAAAATATTGATCTTCAAAGAGTATAGAGACCTTGGACATCTAGAGGCCTAAAGATAAAAAGATAGCTATTAAGAAAAAAAAAACTGTCAAATTGTGCCAAGACAGGGTAAGACAGTTTTGAAAACTTACCTGCCTCTGAAAATGGTCTGTCAGTTACTTAGCCAAAGTCTGTTGCTTCAACATTGCAAATGAGACTTTGGGTGATTGCTCAGGTAGTCAGTTGTCTCTGTCATCTACTGCACATTTTGGAAGCTGCTTGATTGCACTTACTGTCGACTCAAGTAATATTATCTCCCTTCTCAGGTCCTCGATTGGGTTAAAGATTAGATAATCATAGTTACTGTCCTCTTATGATCTAAACAAGCCATTTCCAATACAAGTCTTAGACTCCTTAGGATAGAATGTTTATCAAAACATTTAGCATATGTTCCTTGTTTAATATTGTTTATGCTGGTTGTAATTCTAATCTTGTACTTGATATCTGCTCCTAGTGTATATAGTTTTGTATTGGGTTTGGAACTCTCTTATTTAAACAAAAGGGGGAGGTGCTGTAGGAGCTCCTTCTGCTCCTTAAGTCAATAGCCTTTAAGATACCAGCCCACTTAGGCATGGTCTCTCATAGTATAAATGCAGCTATAAAGCCTGTGCTCTCTCTCTTGCTTCTGGCTCTCACTTCTGGCTGCTAGACGCTGTTCCTGTTCCCCATTTGTGCAGAGGACTGTGATCTAGGACAGTGATCTGTAAGTCTCCCCTAAATAAATAACCCTTTATTATATGTAATTCTGAACTAGTGTGGGATTATTTCGTATCTTCTGCCTTTGTGTATACACATACACATGGTTTGTCTAAATTCTGGTATGTTGATGAATAGCTCTCACTGTATAAATCTGTGAAGTTCATCCCTTCCTCATGGAGTGTGCAGCTACTACCATCTGTGGTCAGGATTTTTTTCATTTCTGTCTTTAAGACTAATAGTTATTCTCTGTTTACATATCTTAGTGACCAGTCATAACCACACAGAGGTCATGTTCGGCACTTGAGACTAGCAAGTGCTTTTCACAGACTACAAGTTCAGAATTTATTTTTTTGAGACAGGGTTTCTCTGTAGCTTTGGAGCCTAACCTGAAACTAGCTTTTGTAGACCAAGCTGGTCTTGAACTCACAGAGATCCACCTGCCTCTGTGTCCTGAGTGCTGGGATTAAAGGCATGCACCACCACCACAGGGCAAATTCAGATATTTTTAAAAGCTGCTCTGGCCTTGAGTTTCTCTCAGCCCCCTTTCTTTTTTGTAGGCTCTGTGTATTTCCTATGTCTCAAGATTTTCCAGGAACATATAAATACCCTCTGTCACCTGAGTAGCCTCAGCTAGGATTATGCTTGTCTTGGACTACTGATGCCACTGGAAGTACCTTGCCAACTGTGGTTTCCAATGAAATCTCCCTGAGTCTGAATGGGCTTCTGCCATCCATTCCAATCCACCAGGCAGCTTCTCCCAGCAGAGAAGTCATCCTCAGCTTACTCTGCCCTCTGTGGACTTCCTCATCAACTGAGCCTGAGCAGGTGGACATGAAGGATCAGTGTAAGGCAAGAAGGCACAGATTTCCACCTTTCTGACCTAAAGTTCAGGACACTATCAGGGATAATTACTTCTTAGATTACGGTGTACTGTTGCCTAGTCTCCAGCTTGGTTTAAATGATTAATTTTATTAATTTTGTGCAGCCTTACAGATATGGGGGAGTATGCGAGGATTTGCCTGCCACCTTGTTTGGCCATTGGCAAGACTCTCAACAGATTATGATATACACAGAACATGGAATCCTGCCTAGCTACTGAATAGATAGATGTCTTAGGTCCATATGCATGCTTATGGCTTTGAAGGATTTCTGAAATGCAATAAATGTGAAGAAATTTCCAAATTAAAAAAAATTGCACTATTTGTATCATGTAGATGCATGTTTGTGTGTGTATGTGTTGATATGGGTGCCTTGTGGTTATAAATAGTTGGAGAGATCTTATCAAGGTGATACTAATAGAGCTTCAGGTAACTTTTATCCTCTTTGCATTTATCTGTGTTGTTTGAATATTTGAGTTGTGCTTGGAATATCCCACTATTTTTTCTAATCCAGTATAATTATATTTACTTAGAAGAGAGAAGGGATGGTGGAGGAATGGGACAGAAGGAAGGACATAAGCTTGTCAGGGGGTTGACAGCCTACTTAAGAATGGTGGTTATTTGAATCAGCCTTCTCAATTCACACACTATGTTCAGAGAGTTGACAGGAATGTCAGTCTCCTGTAAAATTGTCCTTTGTCATGACTCGAATATCCTCTTTTCCCATTACCTTAAAGGCTGTACCTGCCTGTCAAGGTTGGATCTGCACTTGGGGGTCCATTCTTTTTAACCTTCCTCCCTTTTGCACCTTGCTTCCCATCTGCCATAAAATGCTATTACCTCCTTCCCTTGAGCAACCTAACTTAACCCTTTTATGCCTACTGATTGACACTTCCTACTTTTACATGCTCTGCCTCTCTTCCCAGCATGGTTGCAAGGCCTGCTAACCATCTACGATGCATTTATTCTCATATTCTTTGAATCTTTATATTATAGCCAACTCAAGTCTTCTGAGGTTTTTCTTTTTTTATTTTTTGAGACAGAGTCTCACACTGCCCTAGGCTTGCCTAGAAGTTGGCCTTGAACTCATGGTAATTCTCCTACCTTAGCCTCCCAAGTGTTAGGATTATGAGCATGAACTATCATACCTAGCTCAACTCAACATTTCTAACAAAAAATTTTGAGTGAGTCATTCTTTATCTTAGCACCCTTACATAGATATCTATTGCCAAATAGTAAAGTCATTAATCTTGAACTTGATCTCCAGGCTCTTGGTGACCATGGGTGCTGAAGGTCCTTACTCAGGACTCCATAATGTAGTTTTGTACTTACTAGCTCTATGACCTTAAGTGAGATACTGACTCTCTTTACTTTTTTTTTCTGCGAAGTGGGATGTTGATAATATTTACTTATAAGATTATGATGAATATATGTATTATATATATGCAAAATTACCTGTATATGACACTCAAGTATTCTATAAATGTAAACTTTTATTATTGCCCATCTTTATAACTCCTCATTATTTACCCATGGTCCAACCTCATTGTAGATTCATAAAGTGCTTTACTTTTCTAAGTTTGTATAATTAAGAAAAAACATGCTGTTTCTATCTCAAATGCAAGGCTAGTCTCTTGTCTTCAACTGAACTATTTCAGCTAGGGAATATATCTCAGTATTTGCCTAACATGCCCAGGGTCCTCTTCTGGCTGCGGGTGTAGCTCAGTAGTATAGCCATTGTCTCATGTGTATATGGCTCTGGGTTCTATTTCCAGCACAGGAATGAAACAAAATATTATTTCTAGGCTAATCTGCTTGTATTCATGAATATACATTACAATTGTTATTTGAAAAGTCTTCCTCACTATTGGCCTTGAGTTTTCTAAGATGTAGACTTTGGCTGGTTTATTACAGTGTCCATTACGTATGTAATATACAGCTGGCAAACAGTAATTCCACCCTCTCTGCCTAGGCAATAAACCCTTCTTTGGTGGGTAATAGACCTTATGCATTCTCTTCATTTCTGGCCTGTACCACATTGGCATCTTGGCATGTGTCACATTGCTGAGCGTAGTGATACATGTGCATGCTCCTCCTGTCAGACTGCACCTTTCTTCATGCCCATTAGTGGTTCAGCCTCTCGTCATATATTACTAACATAACAGGAAAAGTATTGGGCTAACACGGGGAGAGTCTCCTCCTCTGTACATGGAGTTCTGTGGTTTCCCCATTCTGTACTAGAGAATTGGTCCCCAATAAATAGGGAAAAGTCCGTGAAGCTGATAATGGTGCCTTGAAGCATAAGTATCAGCTGCTCTCCTTTGCTCTGCCCTCACCAAGCAATGGGGATGTAGTGCCTTTCCTATGAGACTGAGTGAGCTCAGTCTAGCTCAGGGAGCTGGAGCTGCAATGGCTAACCTCCACAGGTAGTGTGCGGCAGGAGACTCATCCTCCACACCTCAGCTTCATCCCATCCTCTCTGCTTCCTGAAGCTGTCATGATGAAGATGTCACATGATGGATCTCAGGAAGAATGGCGATCCATGGGCTTGGTCGTTTCACCATGATGTGGAGTGTACAGCACAGGGAGTTTATATAGCTGTGCTCTCGATAGTCATTGCTGTCATCATCATCTGCTCAGTGAGCTTCCATCAGGGAACCAGTTACTTTAGCCTGCTCCTAAATCATGTTTAACTGGAGCAGCATGGCATGTGTTCTGCATAGCTTCTTTCACATGGTGATGGTGGGCATCGATAAATTTGGTAGTATTTATTTCACATGTGATTGGAAACAGGGATCCTTAAAGTGAGCCGGATGCTGTCCTAAATGTCTTGCACCATCATCTCTTAGTTCTTTGCACTGCCCTAGGGTTAAGGAGCAGAGAAGTTGTATAATTTGCCACAAGTCACAGAATTCTCATCCAGTTCCAGCCCTGGAGCTGGAACTCCCTAGCAGAGGCCTGGCCTGCTTTCAGAATTAGACTAATTGGGTCTTCTCTGCTTTATACTGAAGGCCTTATGATTATCCTGTGGTTATTCATGAAGGAGTATCTGTGTCTTCGTTTTCTCTAAATATCCCACCTGAATATGTTTTTTCCCTTCATGGTTATCAGAGCTTCTTGTCATGGAAGTCTCCCTGTAGTTGACTGACTTTGCATTGACTCGGGTGTAGACCCAGGGTCCAGACTTGCCTCTTCTTGGCAATGGCCAGAGTCTGATTTCTCTGGGCCTTGTCCAAAATATTCAGGTTCCTAATAGTCTCTTCTTTCTCCTTCTGGGTTGTGATCTTTGATAAAAGATTCAAATGTAGCTCTGGCTGACTGTGTGGCTACTCTCCTATCCTTAGCTCATGGAGGTTTCTCAGGAAACCCTGGCTGCTTTGAATTTTTCTTTCCACAGAATGCTGCTTCACTTACTGGCCTCACACCTTATTCCCGGGTAGTAGATAACCCCCTGTCTCCGGTGAGCTTGGATGTGGTGCAATCTGTGATAAAGTACTGGAGAGATTTCCACGTGTTTTGAGCAGTCCAGGCCTTGCAGGGGTTTCTCCACTTACACAGATTCATCCTCTGGATTCATATCTCGGCTATATGACTTTCCTGCTAAACACAGTATTCATGGCTTTCCCCCTGGGCTCTGCACTAATTCATTACGTGTGGATAAGGCATAGACAATGGTAAATGCCCCCTTGCAGGCTGGGGAATTAAATAGATAATCTGAGCTCTGTTTGGGTCTGTGGCTTACTGCATAAGGTAATTGTTAAGAGGCTTTGGCCTGCCTTTCTCAATGCAAATGAAGAGAATAAGTAAAAGCAAAAGCCGCTGGCTGGCAGTTGAGCCTCTGTGAAGCCAGCCGGGTGCCGAAGACACTAGGATAGGCCAACCATGCTATTCATTTAACCCCTTTGGGCTGCTGTCCTCCAGCGAGGTCCCGTAATCAGGAAAGATCAACGTTTGCACTAATCGCGTAATTGATTCGTGCTTGGTGCAAGTTCCATTCCACGCACAATAAATTGTGCCTTGTTCATCATTCTATCCCCAGTGCCCATAAGTGTTAGCTCATAATGGGCATTTCATAAATATTTCTCCAACATTTGTAGAGCCGTTAATTAGCAGTATAAAAGTTATTTCAGTAGAGAGCTGTTGTAATGTACAGAGGTCGTGGACTGAAAAGATGCCAAGAACCATTGCCCCGTGGTTTCTAAGTCCCTTCTACATTTGTTCTGGTTCCAACCGCTCAGAGCTAACCTGGGCCAGGTGGCTAAGCTGTCCCTCTGCCACCTGCCTTCCACCACAAGCTATTCTCTGTGCCAAGAACACCCTTGGTCCAAACTGTCTCCTTTTCTAGAAAGTACTCGCTGGGGAGGCATGACAACACTGGCATCCCACACCCTTTGAGGGTTGTTACCCAAATCCAGTGGCTGGGCCTCGATGAGCTCACAAAGGAGGAAGCTACTGAGCCTCACAAAGAAGCGGGGGCCAGCTGTCAATTGCTGTTTCCTTGTGCTGACCTCAGCATGGCTTCTGAGAGTCCAGTGTACACAAAATTATAATGTTATCAGGCAGGCTGGTGCTGAGCGAAGACAGCTGCTTAGGAAGCTGCACACCAGAGGCAAGGAGGTACAAAGGCCGATCTGAGGCCATCATCGTGTGTGTTTGTGTTCTTAGCAGAGGGGAGTTGAAATATAATTTCCATGCAGATCATATTATGGATTATGGCTTGGGAACGCTTTGACAAAGGCCTGAGGGGAGTCTTTTCTTCCTGAGAGGATGTTTTCCTCTGCAGGGGTGGAGGGAAACAAGAGGAAAAGGAAGGCTGCCCCTTGTGTTTTCTGATTCTGATTTGGGATGCTGTAGTTAGGATGTATGCTAGTTTCCTAAGCAAATCTCAGCGGGATGGTACATCGTTGGAACAACACAGACCCTGCTTGGCAGGCATGACACCTGTCTGACCACGTTTCCAGATGTGGGGGATGAAAACTCAGGGAAGATAAATGGCTGTGTTCACGTAATTAGTAACACTAGAAAGTTCAGCTTACTGCCCCTCCTCCCAGGTCCAGTGCATCACTCTGGATTTCCATTTCACCTTAGTTATCTTGTTGTTCTCAGTCTAAACTCTTTCCACAGTCCACATGTGGACCCCAGTGCAGTGGGTTTCCTAGCCTCTGAGCTTCACCCACGCTCTTCCTCCCTGTGTAAGCTACCTCCACTATGCCCATCGCCTTGACTTTCACTCATGCCTCCCACAAAAGGCTTCTCTGACCTTTCATACACTGGTCCCCACAACCTCTATGATATCATCTATGTGCCTGAGCCTACTATGGCCCTAGCATTTGGTACTAACATCACTGAATCCTCTGTCTTTCAAAGTATACCGTGGTTCTTGGAGAAAATAATGCCCTGAGCTGCCGTGACAACTCTTCAGGTGGGTGGGAGCAAAAAACCATGGGGGAAATACTGGGGGTTCTAGCACCCCATAAGGACGGAGAACATTTTCATATAGCATAAGGGGCTAACAGCAAAGGGACCACGTCAGGGTCCCTGAGAAACACTCTTTCATTACCTTCAGGGGTTCTTCCTCTTCTGAAAGTGCTCTTTGGACACAATAACTTTACCAGCCTTGAGCCTCAATTTTCATGGGTGACAATGGGAGAGAAGATGCCAGGCGAAGTGATTAAGAGCGTTAGTGTATTATAAGGCAGATGCGGCAATGCAACCTTTGCTAGCACCACACAGAATGTCCCGAGGCATGACTGCTGTGCTCCTGCTGCTGTGGGGAAGAGTTAGGAAAGAGTATACTCAGACTTTAGAAAAAGTCTGAGACCTGCACTCCAGGAGCCTGCCTGGGCTCAGCTGCTAACAGCCAGGCAGAAGACAAAAATGCCAAGTGCACCAACAGGAGACATTCCACTCTTAGGAGATACTGTGTTCATCCTCAAATAAAAAAGTCTCAAATACCATAGAGAGTGTGAGCTTAGAAGCAGAGCTGATAGAGAACTTCTTGTCATGGGGTCATGAAGGATTCAAAGCCTGTGGTTCTCACTCTGAGCTGAGTATCTGCATGGGCCAGGATCTTCTCATGACACTCCTCCCTGGGGACTCTTCTTCTGCAAAGTCAGTCCTGTGTGTGCCACCATCCCAGAGCTTGTTAGAATATTCTCACCAGTGGTGTTTGCACCAGTTTTTAGGTTATTGATATTATAGACTCCTGCTAACCCACCCTTGTAGTATGAGGGCCACTTATCCCCCCCCCTGCTGCCCTGACTCCCAAAATAACAACACAGAAACTGTATTAATTAAATCGTGTCTTGGCCCATTAGCTCTAGCTTCTGATTGGCCAACTCTTACATCTTAATTTAATCCATCTCTATTAATCTGGGTATCACCAAATGACTGTGGCTTACTGGCAAGGTTCAGGCATGTCTGTTCCCGGTAGTGGCTACAGGGCTTAAACTCTGCCTTCTTCCTCCTAGCATTTAGTTTAGTTTTCCCCACCTACCTAAGTTCTGCCCTATCCACAGACCAAGGCAGTTTCTTTATTCACCAAGGGTATTCACAGCATGCAGAGGGGAATCCCACATCAGTTTCTTCTGCTAGGTTTTAAGATCATACAGGGAGGAACCATGTGACATTGGTTTTTTTCATCCCTAGCACAATGAAAATGAAAGAATGGGTGAGTGTGTGAATGAATAAATAAAAAAACTACAAGGCACCAGATTCCTGACCCTTTGAAGCCCACTCTTGCAGTGTGGTTTTCCATTCCTCTTTGCTGGGATTGCTCTTACAGCAACATGAGGGGATGTGAGAGTTGAGACTACAGAGGTATCTGGGATGCCGATTGAACAAGTGAGATTGTGTAGAAACTCTGGGGGAAAGTCTTGTGGTTCTACCAGAAGGGGTGGAATTACAGATCTCCACTGAGGGAGAAAGGAATGGAGTCCCTGGTATGTTAGGAGAGAGACCGGTAGTGGAGTCACCCAGGAGCTGCTGTGCAGTTCGAAACCTGACAGGAGGGGTGAACCTGGGGTGCAGGGCTCCCACCGTGCTGACAGTTCTATTCTGTAGGAAGCAGATTCTTTTTGTGGAGGAAGATGAATACTCCTTGCTATAGACAATGGATACCAAAAGGAGGTGAGGAGAGGGAAGAATAGAAGCTTAATAATCATCCACAGTTACAGGTTGAATGGTTCAGCTTCTTTTTTTTTTTTTTTTGTCTAATTATCACTGACTTTTTTTCAGATTTTGATGCATTTTTTAAGATATGAAAGCTAATAAAGAAACTGTCTATTTTGGCTTTTAAACAGACTTGTATATCAGAGCCAATATCAGTGTGCAGAATTCAATTGAGTTCTTTTCCAAGAAGGGAGTAAGAGTCCATTATAGTCCTTAAAAGAAAGAGGACAGAGCAGCCAGGATGACCCACTCTTCCCCTTCTGTGAGATGTGGCTAATGATATCTGCTTTGCTTTGTGTTCTGGGGCTTTTTGGAAAATCAAGTGAGATGAAGGGTGTGGACGTACTTTCTAAGTCATTAAGTGCCTGTCAGACACATCTTCTTTCAGCAAACATGTGTTCCACTTGTCCCGTGATGTGACAAGACCATTGTCGGGCATTTGAGGGCCCATCCAGTAATCAACCACAGCCTCTGTCATTCAGGCCTTTGGATGGACACGCAGTCCTCAACAAAGAGACTTGCTGTGCCATGGGAGTGGCTAGCATACTTTACATGGGTCCTTTACTGTACAATTGGTACAACGGGTTCTGTGGATAATGGTTTGCCGAGCTGATGCCACAGGGTTAGGAGGTTGATGACAGAATTTGGACAAGCCATGATTCTCTCACAGTCACTGTCCTGGAGTCCTGCATAACACATAAGGTTGATGATAACTACAACAACTACCACTTCAAACATTTTTAAAACTGTAATGGCTGTGTACTGGTTTGTAGATCATGTGAGAAAACAGGAAAGCCAGGTGCTGTAGCATGTGCCTATTACCATGGGTGTCTCTTCGATTAGGAAACATGAAGGGATGCTAACATGCACAGAAAGGAATGCCCATGGATGCTACAGTGGGAACTGGCATGATAGTTCCTATGGAGTCCTAAAGATACCCCTGTGTGCAGGCATCATCCTCCCTGTGTTACCGAGGAGACCGAGAGGCACCGACTGTCATGTGCTTCCCTAAGATTTATAGGTGGTACTTAGGAGACATGGTACAATGGCTCAGCACATAAGGGTGCTTGCTGCACAGGCCTGACCACCCAAGGTTGATTTTTAGAACCCATGGTGGAAGGAGAGAATGACTGAAAAAAGATGTCCTCTGAACTCTACATGAATGCAATGGTGTGTGTATAACACACACACACACACACATACAATAATAATAATAATAATAATAATAATAATAATAATAATAATAATAATAATAATAATATAATTTTAAAACCTTACAAGAGGAAGGGCTAAGATCTGATAAAGAGGACACTTTGTGCTTTATATGGCGATGTGCGACACCACTCCTCAGATTTCACGTCCCTTTCTCTTTCTTGTGGGATACAATTCATCTTTCCATTTTCTCTAATAAGAAAATGGAGAGCAGAGTAGAAATCTTAGGCAAATACTTGCCCAAGAAACAGAATCTCCCTCACGAGCATGGCCAAGGATCCCGATAATGGAAATGTACCTTGCAGGAGAGTGGAGGTGGCGTGTGTCCCTTTGTGGTCTTAGGAGATTCTCTTTGCCATTGTTGGTTAATCTGGCGGTGGCACAGAGGAAAGTCCTGTTTGCTATGAACATCTAATCTCCCCTCCCTTGGCACCTCCACATTTCTCGTCAATTCACCCTGGGGTTGCCCCAGGTCTTAACATCAATACCTTTGCTTGTCTTGTTCCTTCAGCTCAAGGTGGGGGAGATCAGATGGGCCAGACACCCACTTGTTTTTAAATCTCTTATCCAGACCCACTTCCTGTCCAGAGTCTGTGCCACAAAAATGTTGGTTTTCTTCTTTGCTACAACCGTGTACTGGCCCTGCTCCTGCCCCTACATGGAATCGTGGGTATTTGTCTCTCGTTCTGGAATAAACTCTCTGGGGAGGGAGCTGCAGATAAGGTCCCTCTTTATCCTTGTTACCAAGCAGATGCTTCCTATGAGGATGGGCATTCCGGAGTCACAGCTGGATGAGTGTGCAGAGGAACACACAAGCCCACAGGTGGTGTTCTGGCCGAGGTGGGTAGACTCCCAGCTGTTGCTCAAGGCAGTCTTGTGTGTCGAACTAGTGGTGCTTACAGTGGCCTTCATCCTGGCATTCACTGTTGAAAAAAACTTCACTGTCTTTGTATTTTCACTGAAGGTAAATTCATTAACCTGGAGAGGGTTGAATCCGAGAAGAAATCTCTTTGGACTTTGCATCTGTTCTTCCTTTCCTATTTGGCCTGCCATGGAGTTTGGGTGAGAGGGACTGGTCTGTGTATGGTGGTGGACAGGGCTTTCAGAGTGCCCTGGACAGACAAAAGAGGACATGTCTCTAACAGCTGCATTCCTTCCTCTTGCCATTGTGTCTGGTTTGGTAGAAGCACAGACTCTATGATTCCAAGATCTTATCTCTAAGATGTTGGAGGACCGAGACAGAGTCCTAAGGGCACAGATCTCGGCTAGGCCTACCTATGTTCAAATCCGCAGCTTCCCAGCTATTCAGCAGGAGTAAGTCCCTAGGCCTGGCTGAGCTCCTCCTCCTGTAGAATGAGTAGATCACTACTTTCATGTTTGCTCGCTTTTGTCAGCTTCCAGATGATGCGCTTAAAACCCCAGGTACAGGTCCATGTACAGCTCAGCAGGCAATGCTGCTTGAGTTTGCTGCCGAGCTTAGTATTCTGAGTTCAGTCTCTGGGAAGCAAGCAGTAGGAGGAGAGAGCTGAACGGTGTGAGCTTTTCTCTGGCTCCTCCCCTCCACACACATGACATGACAAGCACATGAGTGGCTTGTATACACACACTCTCTCTCACTCTCTCTCTTCCTTATTATTTTTTCTCACTCTCATCCACACACATAACTAAATGTAATAAAACTTTAAATGTCTGGTACATAAAAGTCTTTCCATAAATTGAAGGAGAAAAGTCATAGTCACCTTGGTTTTGAGTAGCATAGAGTAACCATAAAGACTCACCTTGAGTATTTACTCTCATGTCTCATAGCATCTCCAGTGAACAACCAGCACACTGTCCCTGCGCATGGAGTTACTCTGGCTCTATTAATCTTCATATTAGCTATTCGGGTGTCAGAATGAAACAGTGTTTTAAGTGTAAAGCCATATTTATCTGGATAGCACTGCAGTAGTAGTGGGGAGGGGAGCAGAGAAACAGGGCTTATGAGCACCCTGTCTCCCACGGAGTCCGGCACGTGCTTGTGTGCAGCTGCCGGTGCTAGCGCTAGATTGCAGCTTGCACTGCTGCAGGTGCTGTTTGCCCTGGGGAGCTGCTGGGGCTCTGTCAGGTTGATGGTTCAAGGCCTGAGTGTGATTCTTGTCAAATTTCAGATATGAGTCCTTGTGCGAACCCGGTTTAGTATTCAGGAAATATATCCATAGCAGCTGCTGTCCGGGTAACTATCACCAAGGGTAATGGTTGATTGCTTCCTTCCTGCTATGTGTCACCCCAAAACAGCCTTAAGGATAGTGTGCCCCCATCACTACCCATTTGCAAGAGAAGGGAATGACTTTATGCTGCCTGCAGATCATAGAACTCCTGCCTCCTTGTCTACAATTGTGTGAGCCCTAGCCTCCTTCTCAGAGACAGCCACTATTCAAAATTTCCTCTTTGGGGTTACTTACTCACAGAAATTTGTAGTTGTTGTGTTTACTTTCTGAGAGAGAGAGAAAGAGAGAGAGAGAGAGAGAGAGAGAGAGAGAGAGAGAGAGAGAAGGACAGATACGCAGAGAGAGACATACAGAGAAAATTAAAATGTAGACATGGACAAAGTACTCATTGTGTCAATGAGAAACACGATGAAGAAAATGAAAAATGTTGTGAAGATGGGGAGTGGGGATAGCTGTAATTGCAGGGGATCCAAGGGAACACTGTTAATAGAGGTAACATTTAGACAGACATTCATTGCAGGAAGCAGCAGTCATGTGAAAAAGTTGGCAAGAGTCTCCTGGCTGTGGAACCGTCTGCACCTAGTCCTCAGGCTGGACAGACTGTGGACTTGTAACTAGAAGCAACCTCAGTGGTCCACATGCTAGAGGTGCATCAGATGAGGTTGAAGAGGCAGGTGGAACCCAAGTCATGCAGGACTTCCAGGACATCCATGGGAGTTCAACATTTGTTCCAAAGGAAGAGGAAGCCATTCGCAGTTTAAGGAGGGGGACAGTCTCATGTGACACATGTTTGGGGAGGTCAGGGTGGGTGCCGAGCGGAGAATACTCTGTAGGGGTGTACAAGAAACACGACATGGTGTTGGTGATCAGTTATTGCCCATGAGATCAAGGCATGCATGCCTAGTGATGGTGGAAGGATTTTCCATGGTAGGTCAGCCTGTAGATAAGGGTGGTTTTGAAACCAGGAGCGGACTCATGCCGGTGTGAGACAATTTTGCTGATATGATGACCCCATAGATTTTCCCAGGCTTTGTGAGTTTGAATTTTATTTATCATTAGGAACAAAAGTAGCAGAGCCTTTCCTTGGCATTCCAGACTTCACCTTCTTGCCTCCAGATTCCATCTATTTAGCTGGTGGGTTATATGCTTCACAGTTAGACTGACCTGTAGGGAATCCTTGCTCCAACTCCGGCTAGGTGGTTGATGGGATGCCTTGGTGTCTGAAGTGAGTTTGCTGGCTCAGTTATACAGCACCATGTGGCCTCTGTGAGTTTAGCAAAATCCAAAGGTCTGCAATTCTCCTGTCTATATTCTCACACAGCCCCACCACCAACGCCCCCTGCCCCGCTTTGCTTACATGCATCCTCAGTTGTACTGAGTTTTCTTTCTTTTTCATCCCTCTTATCCTTTCTGGGTTGGTTCCAGACATACTAAACTAGATATAAGCATTGAGGTGGAAGAGGAGGCAGAAGAAACAGCAACAGAGGTCATTGTTTTTCTGGGGCCTGTTTGTGGGCACAGTGGGAAGAGGTTCCTTACCACAACTGGAAACCAGGACCACTGTGCGTGACCCAAAGTGTATCCTCTAACCTGGCTGAGTCCTTCCTGTGAAATGCTGCTGCTCCCCCATGAGGAGGACCAAACAACCAGGTTTTACATCACACAGCACTGACAGGCTGTGTGACCTTGGACAAGTCACTCAACCTCAGTTGTTGTGTGCAAGGAGGACATATATGAAAATTGTTGTGAGGATTAAGTTACATAATCCACATAAGATGCTTGGAATGATTCCTGGAGCATCATAAGCTCTCTATGAATCTCAGCGATTAGTAATGAGCACGCCGGTTAACAGACTTAATGGATATAGAAGCATTTTGTAAACTGCAGTGTCCTGTGCACGTGTTACTTCCTTATTACTGCATCCAGGTGAATGTTGTCCTGAAATAAGGGAAGAAAGGGCTTCTGATCATCTTTACTTGTCAAGTCCTTTTTTTCTTTTTAAATTTAGGTTTTATATTTATCTCCTTCAATAACATGCTATTAATATTATATGAACTGATTCCTTCCAGGGCATTCTTGTTCCTGAATCTAGGGCACCAAAGGCCATCTTGTGCCTTTCTATATGCAGAAATGGGAAATCAGCCAAAAGGCTGCATAATTTCATATTACCTTTCGCTTTTCTCATTGAGCTCGGTAGTGCCCATCTGAATGAGCTGAGTGGCTGAGCTCTGAATGCTTCCTTCAATAGCCCCAGCAAGCCGGAGAGCAGTGTGATTAAAATGCTGACCCTCTTTAAAGAAATAGAAAACCCAAGTAGACTAAATGGAAGGAAAGAATTAAATAAGGAGAAGAGAAAAAATGTATGCTGTCAAGACATGCTCTTCTTTGTGCAGTGAAAACCTGGGTGAAGAAATGCAAGCGCAGACCATGACGGTGCTATAGGCTGGGGGTGGGGGCCGCGGAAGTGTGGATGGGGCAGGAGATTGCTGTCTTTTGTTTTCACACTAACAGTCTTCGTCATGGAAGACAAGCAAAGTGAAACCCCCTGAAATGCTGGGATTGGAGAGGAATAATGATAGCTTATAGGACAGCTGTGTTATTTCAGGCTCTTATTGCAGGTAGTGTCTGTGTTCTGGGGACCAGGATTTTGACCTGCTTTATATTGGATCCATATCATAATAAGCATTGCTGTTGCTTGCTGCCTCTGCCAAGGTCCCCTCGCCATAGGTTCGTCCTCTGAGTGTGTAAAGCAGCCCTGGATGCAAATGGAGGTCTCAGAACTGTCCAGCCAGACACCATCCTTAATCATCAGGGACGCCTGGTGGTAAATGCTGTTGGAAGGTCTCAGGAACAAAGCGGTTAGCAGCTGATTTGAACTGATCCCTGCTGTTATGTGGAATGATCTTTCGAAACATCGTATGCTGGTTTAAGACACACTGGTGGGATGGGAAGCCAGCTAGCTCCCTATGTAGCCTTCATCTCTCTTCCAGCATGACCGCCTCTTCGGCAATTTCTATTACGTGGGAGACTATATCAGTTAAACACCTCTGACCAAGAAGACATTAATTGAGGACCTGCTCTGTGTGTGTGTGTATGTGTGTGTGTGTGTGTGTGTGTGTGTTTATACTCTGCCAGGCACTAATTCTTTCCTGTTTTTACCCTTAGATCAGTGTATCTCAGACTTCAGTAAGCTTTAGAATTTTCTGGGAACACTTATTAAAACTCTACTTGCTGGGCTCCACACCCAGAGTTGCTTTGCCAATTGCCTTAACATGAAAAGGTAACTGTTGTTTTTACTTGGGCAGAGTGGCTGCACCTTAATCTACTGCCATTTCAGCCAACTGTGACTTAGCAGTTACCAGTTTGCTTCTCAGGCAGTGGCCTGGTTGCTCAGGCCGTAGCCTGGTGGGAATTCTGGTCCCACAGGCCCTGTCTCTGCTGCTGCTGCTATACAGGTGCCTTTAACTAAATCTCTATCGTTTTATTTATAAATAAAAATTGAGGTTCAAAGGCTGGGGTGAAAAACCTGCTAGCTCAGAGAGGTTGTGTAGCACCTAGCTAATCTTCTCTCCTTGTTGGTGTCTCCCAAAGAGCAAGTTCTTCTGCTCTGCCAAACAAACAAACAAAAAACAAAACAAAAATAAAACAAACAAACAAACAAAAGCCCTACCATTCCAAATCTCTCCTGTGATTTCCGATGCATCGCTCTGTCTCTTCAGATGCCGTCTGATGCTCAATGACTACTTTCTGCTAGCTGGTTGCTAACTCAGCCTCCTCACTTGAAGTTAATTTTGTTTAATTAAGGCAAATGCAAACTTGGGGTTCACAGTATGATAGAATATCCCCCAACAGGTGAGAATCTACATTTTCAACAAATACAGAGTGACGCTTCCGTGCCGTGTCAGGGGTTCCTTTGAGAATCGCTGCCTTAGATAACTCTATACATGGAAAGTACAGGGGGCAGAAAACTCATCCGCACAAAGATTCGTCTCCAAGAACAAAGGAGGTTTCCAGAGAGCACAGAAGGTGGTTCCAGTCACACCTGGTCTTCCTTTCCTTCTCTGGTCTGGGGGAGTAGAAGGGAGCAAAGGATTAGGTTCAAGGAAATCTCCTGCTGGCCTGGAGAAGCTCTGATTTCCATTCTCCCAGAGGCAGGAATGAGACTGTCTTTCTGAAGTCAGTGTCCTTCCCAGAGATAGGGCTGAAGACAATCCATTTCCCTCGGAAACAAAACACCATTGCTTCGTGCCCCAGGGAACTTCAAAGAAATTAAAAATGGAATTAACAGTTCATCTGGAAGTCTTCTTTTTAAAATCATATGCTTAGCTCATTGTTCCATGAAAACTGCTTCTGAGGCACCCGCCTAATGCTGCTTGCCATCACAGCCCTGCCTCTTCCATATCTGACAGAGGGACAAAGGCCAGCCAGGGGAAGGAAGCGGGTGGATGAGGTGTGGCAGGAACGTGACTAGGGTATGAAGACGATAGAATGCAGTCCTGGCCAAGGATAAGCCAGTTAAATGAAAGGCTATTTGTGTCCCACTCTCAGCTTAGGGGACTGAAGCCACAGAAGAGGCTTCTGGGACAGTGACCATAGTGTTGGCTTGTAAAAGCTGGTTGAAATGTAGGCCAGCAATGAAGGACAGGGGACCAACATGCATTAAGATGTGGCGATCCGTTTTAAGATAGAGTAGAGTTTCCATGACTGGATTCGAGTAAGGAAATCATGTGGGGACTGGAAATGGCAGGTACTGTTGCAACTGGGGGTTTTAGGGCAGAACATGGGACTCCAAGCAACAAAAAACTTGGTTTGGCCACCTTGCTCAGAGCACCAATTAAAGAGACCAGTCATGGAAAAAAGCAGAGAAACACATTTATTCAATGTGGTTTCATGGGAAGAAGAACAGATAAAGGGGGGCTAATGACCCCAAGTCCATATTCAGGGCACCAAAATGATTTGAGCAGAAGAATTGGGACAGGTGAGAGTCATGTATAATAAGCAGTGATGGTCAGGGTGCTGTGTGGTTGATCGGTGACTCAAGTCCAGTCCGGCAAGGCGATCAGAAAATGTCCTTATTGGTTGAGAAGGGCAGGTGGCTCGCAGGTAACCATGATATCTACTCCAGGGAGTAGCCTCACCCCACGGGTGTTCTCAGTGCTAGACAGTCCGTTCCAAGTGATCTCAATGTTAGGTCGGTGACTTACTTTGCTTTCAGACTTGAAGACAGATGTGAGGAGGGCTTAGGCAGACACAAGAATAATTAGCATGCTGCCCTGCAGAAGTAAACAGTGGTCCAAGAGAAGGAGATGACCCTAAATGAAAAGCAGAGATACCTGGTTTTTAATCCTTCTTTAATCTGCCATGTGGGACCAAGGGAGGATTCAGGGCCTTTTTAGTCAAGGCAGCTTGGAAGTGTTTGTGTTACTTTCTGTTGGTGGAAGGAATGACCCGCAGTTCTCTGAATGTGCCATTTTCCCTCATCCTTCACACAAGCTTGTTCCCTCCGCCTATGGGACTTTCCCCGGACTCTCTTGAACTCCTACCCGTACTTCAAAACTAAAGCCATTTTCCGTTCTTTGGGGAAGCCTTTCAAGTACCAGTCAGCTGAGTTTCCATATTGTCTGCCAGTTCCTAATGTGCTTTCCCTCACCTTCCAGTCCAGTGGTTCTTAACCTATGAGTCGGGACCCCCCTGGGAGTCACGAATCAGATATCCTCCATATCAGATATTTATACTACAATTAATAATAGAAGCAAAATTAGAGTTAGGAAGTAGCAATGAGGTAATTTTATGGTTGAGGTCACCATAACATGTATTAAAGGGCTGCTTGCTGTAGTGTAACTGGCGTTGTACCGGAACTAGCTACAGATACTCTTATACTTACGGAGGGGTTACATCCCAATAAAACCTTCAAAGGTCAAAGGGTTGCAAATTGAAAAAGCATTTGTACCACCTACCTCATAAACATCACAAACCACCTAGTGCAAAGCAGAGGCAAAAGTGGTTCTCCCTAGGTCTGTCTGGAAGCCCTGGCTTGCTGCAGCTTCCCCAAATGAGAGACTCTCTCAGTGCATGCCAATGGACTGGAGAATATCACAGCCTGAAGCATTGCTTCTACTGGACATCATTATGGCATGTTTGTCTCAGCTATAAAATCCAGACAATCTAAGTCAAAGCATACTAAGCTGGTGACTTATTTCTATTTGCTTGCTGCATAACTACATTTATTCAGTCATTTGGTCATGAACAGGCATACTCAGACGCATGTGTGCCCGAAAGTCCGTTAGTCTTTAGGATACAGGGCAAACATAATGAACAAGGTTTTGGCTTTCAAGACTCAGATCAGATAGGGAGATGTTTTAACTAGATGAATGGCAAAATGGGTAAATTGTTGGGATATTTCCTTGGTTCACTTCTGAACTCCCAATGGGGGTACTGTAGATCTTTTCAGAGAAAATCCAGTCCCCATAGTAGCTTCCTAGCTTTGGACTTCTTGGGGCATTCAGCCCCACCCTGCCCAGTAAGCGAGGTTGGTGAACCTGGATGGGGAAGACACATGTTTTCAAATGCCAGCCCTTGCCAAGCACACTGGCATCTGATCACATTCTGCCCCACTGCAAGCACTGCTGAAAATGTCACTTCCCTTCCACATCAGTGCTGAAGGCGTCCTTGTGGCACCTGATATCATTCTGAAATAGTTGGGGAAGCTAACTAGTGTAATTTTCCTATTCAGTCTGATGTGGCATCTTAACCAAACAATGAGATTTGCCTGTAATAGGAAGAGACTTGAGAAGGAACAAAGATGGTTTTACTCATTTTCAAATGAAGGATTTCAGTCTATGGATTTATGGTAAACCATGCAGGTTAATCTTTCAGATGTACAAAATCTGCCATGGCAAGATTCTGTAATGGAAGGTATCTGGGACCAAAGATTCTGGAGAAAAACACGGTGTTGTAGAGCAAAGCAAGATGGTCCTATCTCATTGAAAGGATTCAAAGTGCTTAATGGTGATTTCTATTTATTAAGTAGCTACTGTGCACTATTTTATATATTAACTCATTTAGCCTCCCAATACTGCTAAAGTGTTACGGCCATTATGTAGATAAATTTGGATGCAGAGAAGCAATTTTCCTAAGTTCACACATCTAAGTGGAATGGCAAGTGTCCTAGTGAAGCTTTAACTGCCAACTTGACACAGCCTACCTTCATCTGGGAAGGGAGTCTCAGATAAGGGATCACCCAGATCAGATTGGCCGGTGGGCAGGTCTATAGCTGATGGTTGTTATTGGGGTATCAGGGGAAAGTCTAAGATTTTATACACTCTTGGTGGAGCTCAAAAGAAGGGAGACACATCTCTCTGGAGAAGCGACAGCATTGAGCACCATCCCTTCATCCACCCACCTATCTACCCCCACCCATCTATCCACCCACTTACCCACACACCTGTTCATCATATCCTCTCTTCTTTCATACTCCTTTTCTCTGTTTCATGCCCACTAATAAAACCCCTATCCCCACTAGGGACTCGGTCTTCCTTTTCTCTTCTCTGGAGGAGACAGTTGATCTCCTGCTAAAATCATCATCTCCCTTCAAGTTTCTTGTCCCCAGCTTGGGTCTCTTGAAAGCACAGATTTTAGCACTCCATCCTGTTTCTTGTGCCTTTTGTAGCCTCCCCATATCTCACAGGGTTGAAACCCTCTGCGACAACTGTCCCACCTCGGGGCATCATCAGCATTGTCCCCTAGCTCTTCCCTGAGCCTTGACTTTGCTCTTGTCTCTATGTCATCATTTAAGCTGCACGCTTCTCTGACAATGACTTTAGCAGCCCTCTGTATGCCAGGCACCTACCTTTTTGGGATAGAAATTCTATTCTAGGAAACGTTTCTGAACTCCATAACATGGAGTTATTCCATTGTCTTTGGAGTGCAGAATATTAAGGAGTCAGTTTAAACTAGTACGAGATGGAGACCCAAGAGCCCTGGGTCAACACCATGGTTTTGCCATTTATTATTGCTATAATTCTGAGCACATTGCCTCTCTGAACTTGGCTCCTGTGCCCATAAGGTAAAGGTTGGAGAAAATATTCATGTCTGCCTGATAAGTTGATAAAATGGAAAACATGAGCATGTATAGCTAATGAATAAAATATATGAATGGGTAAATAGAGATGAAAATGACACCTCTGCTCATCATTATGTTTTTAAAGTGATGTCATAATATTGATTTTGTGAGGAAAACATCCTCTGTAGGGACAGCTACAGGCTATAACTCTGTGTCTTGACTAGCTCCCAAGTGTCAGGCCATCCTTTTCCCACAACCCCTGGGTCTAATGTGTGCATGTTGGTTTAGCATCTGTATGTTTTAGAGGCACTACAGACTGGAAACTGTAAGCCCAAGACCTGAGAACTCATGTATTCCCTGGTATATTTTATTCTTGGTCTGATACATGAATATATAACCTGTACCGTGGTATAAAACTCTGATTCACATTTATTAGCATTTGCGTGGGTAAAATCTGTCACAACAAACAAGCTTGGAGTCTGGGTTCGGATAGGATGGGGCCATGGGTGGTTGGATAGATGGATGGATAGGAGAGCTTGAGGAAAATGGAAAGTAGATAAATAGGGCAGCTAATGACGCATGAATGGATGAAAGATTGTGGATGGATGGAAGTTGGATGGTCGGGGATGTTGGATGGTAGATGAATGATTGAGTGAATATACGGAAGGTAGGCAGATAGGTGGCGGATAAATAGATAAATGGATGGGGAATGGGTTGATATAAATGACATACTTACTGTCTTGGACTCAACTATAGTACCAAAAACAGTATAATTTGATATGCCATAGACAAAGAAGCAGAAACAGGGTCCAGGTCAACTTCCATTAGTATTGTAGTTTCAGACAAAGAATTTAAGGTATCTAAAAATCCCTGTCATTGTCTTTAAACAGTCAACTTGGATAATATGAGTTGTAGGGACGCTTGAAGATTGTAGTTGTATGCTTCTGTGATTCCTTGTAGTGAAAAAGTCCATGGATATGCACGCATTTCTTGTAATAAATTTTGTTCTTTCACGGTCTCATGCAGTATACGATTCATTCTAGAGACCCTCCTTGCTACCCTCTCTTATTTCCCTGCTGTCTCTGCCATCCGCCCATTCTTCCTGACATAGCTCTTTACCGTAGTCATGGCTGTTTTGTTTTGTTTTCCACAGAGTTAACTAGGGTCATCTATGTGACCACAGGTTTAGAACTATCCATCAGAGCTTGGTGTGCTCAGCAGTAGGTGTGTAACTGGACACTACACCTCCATTACTCCCAGACTCTTTCAGTGGTTGCTCCTTAATCAGCAAATGGGAGAGCCCCATGAGTTCTTCCCCATCCCTTGCTGACTGTGAGGCAGAATGATCCTAGCTCTGGTGGGCACAGCTGCTGTGAGCTCATGATTGCCATGGTCATGAGGTGTTTCCAAGATGGCATTTCACAACCTTCCTCCCTATGTTCTGGTTCTTATATTCCTTCCTCCCTACCTCCCTCAATGTTCCCTGAGCCTTGGAGGTGTAGTATAACTGTTTTGTTTGTTCCCTGAGCCACCAACTCTCCTTATTCTCAACATCATTTTAAACTTGTACTTAAAAATATATATATATTCATACACAGGTACTCGGTTTTGCTATTTTTCTCAGAGACTAAAGCAAACCAACACGCACATTTTCTACTCCAGTCTGTCCATTTTCTACTTTTGTGCCCTCCCTGTGCTGTCACTCCCTGCCAGCATTAGCTCCTGGGGACAACAGCAATTAGCTGCTTTCCATCTGTACCCGAGAAGGCAGGTTGGTTTTCGTCGAAACCTCAGAGTTTAGAATGAGACGAGTGTAGGCTCAAATTCGGGGCTCTCCACTTATTCATGGTGTTTAGTAAGTTATCTCCTTCTCAGTCTCCCTTACCTGTCAGACGTTGTCACTAATGCCACACAGTCAGGATTAAAGGGGACAGCTGTTTAGGGAAGGCCGCGAGCCCTGATAACCAGGATAAAGGTAAGTCTCCTCTCTGCCTTGTGAGCGATGCTGGTAGGTGTCGAGCGAGCACTTGTTGCATGCCCTAGATTGCAGTGGCTTTGAATTCCATCCAGACTCTGGGTTTTGCTGGCTTTGAAGCTAATGCTTTCCATCTATCACCAGCGGAGTAGGAAATGCAAATGTGAAACTTCACAAATGGCTTCTGCACCTTGTAAATCCGGCATTTCCAGAGCCTGGCTGCGAAGAGTGAGCTCAGCTTTTTCAGCAAGTGCGGGCGGCCTGGTGTTCATGCGGCCCTGGGTGTGGAGAGGACACTGGACACTGACCTCTGTGTATGATGGGCTGAGGAACGTGGGACTGGAGGACCTGGGTGCTGGAGGACCCAAGAAAACGGACAGCATGGAGAGTGACCCCACTTCCAGAGGGAGTAATGGCTAAGTCCCATAGCTCCCTTGAGATGAGAAATGTATGGTGAATAGCGAAGACACCTTCTCCATAAATGCTCGTCTTAGAATCAGATTTTTATATAATTACTTACCTTAGTTTGTACTATTACCAGGGGTATTGCTACCAAGAGACCTTTAATTCCAGGCCACCTGCTCCTGAATCCATTATCTGAGGACTGGGTACTGCTGGGTTTTACTGTGACATCAAATATGCAAGCTGCCATGTCCTTCCTATTCTTCCCTCTCCACAAATGCAAACGCTTTGCTGCAGTGGTCTCAGCATTCATGCCTGGCCTCCGGTGGGTGTGATATAAGCCCAGTCATGCTTGTATGTGCAAACCCAGCCTCTGAGCAGGGGATTAATTGGCCCCAAGTTACACTAGCATTTGGTAGCAGAGTGAGGACCGCAGCCCAGAGTTCCTAATTCCAAGCCACAGCTACTCTCAGTATGCCATGGCTTGGGACTATTTGTCCTAGGCAAAGTGCTCGAAGCACCTCTCATTGGCCCCAGGATATCTGCCTTCAACTCAAACTTTCTACGACACATCTTTCCTTTACGTGAAGGCGATATTTCCCAAGCAATGCCTATCTAATGCTATAAACACTCGAAGGGATCTGTGACTTTATTGGTCACATGTGTCAGCAATGTGATGAGTCACGTGACTAAAGCCGATGGTTGGTATATTCCCCATCCCCTACATCCTGGCTAGGCCTTCTTTCCTCCATTAATCCAGAGGTGGTTTAGGGGTTGGGAAGGTAGTTAAGAGCGTTTGATATTCTTTCAGAGAACTCAAGTTCAGTTCTCAGAACCCACATAGAGCCTGTAACTCCTGCCTTAGGAAATCCAACACCCTACTCTGACCTCCATACCACACACACACACACACACACACACACACACACACACACACACACACACAATCACACAATCACACATGTGCACGTGCTCATGGAATTGGGGAGAGAAAGAGAACTGCACATGAATAAAAATAAAATAAATCTCTATATAATTCCAATCCAGTCCAGTTGACAATGGAGACTAATCCACTATAGTGACTTAAGGGAATTAAGAAACTTTGCAAAATAATTTCCATTCTCCATTCAGAGAAGGCAACCAGTCTAGCTCCATTTGGTAAATAAATCGCTTACACTTGTTATTCCATGTTTCTGAATCTGTTTGGCTATAGAACCCCACTCTCTGTACTGTATCACCCGCCACCTTCTTTCTGTAAATCCCTCAAAGCACCAGACTTCTGGATCCATACTGGCAGGTAGGTGGTTGATACCACACGTCACTTTCACCAATGCAAGTGGTTTGGTGGTAGAGAGATGACAACAGTGCAGACATCATGATGAGTAGATGCTTTAGAACTCTTGTGTGCTCATTGCTTCTTCTGAACTACAGCATCCCTGTGGAGAGATGGTGTCTTGTCCTCAGCTAAATCCAGAGGCTTAGAGGCTAGACAGGACTGAAGGCAGGGGATGAGGTTTTGGTGGTACACTCTTCTTGGCCTCTTCTCTGCAGGAAGACAAATTCATGGTCCAACTCTACTGGCCAGATGCCATCTGCCTCCTAGACTTTGATTAACAGTGCACTTTTGTCTTCTATCTTACCTGCTAGAACTTGGACAATGGTGTCCTTTCAAAATCCACACATTGAAGATTTGCCAAGGGGTGGTGTTTAAAGATAGAGCTTTTGAAGGTGATTAAATCATGAGGATTCGGTTCTCATAAATGTGAATAAAGGCCCCAGATTGCTTCCTGTGCCTTTGATCTCTTCTCCCGTACGAGGATAATGGGTGTGTCTCTTCATATGAAGATGACTAAAGGAAGAGCCACCTTGCAAGTAAACAGTAAGCCTTTCCCAAACACCAAGACAGCTGGCACTTGACTATGGACTTCACAGTCTCAATGGCTGAACAATAAATTCCTATCATTCATAAACTGTCTTGTTTAAGGTATGCTGTGATTGTGGTGTGAATGAGCAAAGACACTACTTTATGCAATGACTAAGTCAAAGTTCAGGTTGGAGGAGCGATGGCCCAATGTCACATAACTAACTGTTCCTGGAACTAGAGGTCTGTTGAAAATAAGGACTCTGTGTACCTTGAGTGTGGAAATAAGCCAAGAAAGAAAGGGAGAACATGAAAAAGGAGTAATTGAAAATCCTGGGAGGTGAAATTGGTGATGTTATTGTCAGCCTTGTGAAGATTAATTGCAATCACTGCTTCACTAGGCCAGCCAGCTGCCTGCCAAGAGCTGCTGCATCAAAGGATTAACTTTTGAACACTTAACAGTGTGACTGGTGCTGACTCAGAGGGGCCCCACGTGTTTAGGAACTTCATCCACTTAAAAAATCAGTTGAGGTTCTTGAATGAGGATAAAAGATCTCTCAGCAATTAAAAAGCAAGCAAACAAACAAAAAGATCTATCAACTTATCTTCGGTTGCTATTTAAGTGAATCAAGAAGAGAGGCAAGTATGGGGGGTATTTATGCTAGAAACCTCCAGCAGGTACAGGTCAGGTAGACATCTCTACCCTCATGGAGCTTTCAGCTCAGGGTAAGAGAGAGCCAAAGGGGCAGAAAGAGGAAGAGAGAGTGCTTACAGAAAAGAAGCCAGAAGGCTGCAGGAGAAAGTCCTAACCGGATATGTCAGACCAGGTGATGCAAGGGAGTTCTGGAGGGAAACTGGCGTTCTGAAATGATGCTCTGGAAGGTGATGGAGGGGTTGATCAGGTGAGGAGGAACGTGACTGATGAAAATAGGGCTGCCATAGAAATGGAGAGATGCATCCACATCGAATGGGATGCTGTTAACCAAGGACCGGTATAAGATGCATGATGGAGGGCCGGCGAGTTGGCCCAGTGGATGAAGGAGCTTGCTGTCAAGTCTGATGACCTAAGTTCATTCCCTGGGGACCCACATGGCAGAAGGAGAAAACTCAGTCCCATGAGTGCACACTCATCCCCTTTTCCGGCTGTGT
>NC_022016.1:71079826-71082737 GCF_000317375.1 Microtus ochrogaster
TTTAAAAATGCAGTAAGATGAATTGTTGAGAATGTAAGGATAATGTTTTTGAGATATAAAATAAAAAAGACATGCAACTAGATCATGAAGCTATGGCATGCCAAATAGTTTCAATGCTGGGAAGGAAAAATAGGTCACAGGCTTGTGTTCAGTTTTAAAGAAGAACTAATAATGATCTATCTGTTTTGATATGTAAATAGAGATAAAGCCTGAGAGACTATAAACTCATGAGAATGTGTAAAAAAAATAAAAAAATAATCCTCAGTAGACTTTTGAATTGAGGGTCAGAAAATTGAGTTCACATTATTAAAGGGCAGGAAGGTCAGAGCTGATATCTGGGTTATGCTAATCTACTTTAATTATGTCATCCTGGAGGATGGGGTCCACTACTTCCATCTCTGTAGACTGCACCTGCATCAGGTACATCCAACATCTTTGCTGTGAATGGCTTTCTCCATGAGCAAGGGGCTCAGAGCCACCAGTCCTGTGCGCACTGTCCTGTCACGTCATCAGGGCCGGGGAGCAAACAGGAAACCAGCTTTCTGGAGTGTGGGTAGGTAGGTCAGCGTGCTGCTTTTCACACAGGGGGCAAGCACAACCTCTCTGATGCTTGTCTGCAATGATGGAGGGGAGCACGTGTAGCTACTTTATCAGGCAAGGGGTTGCTGAAGATGAGTCCCTTCCCATCCCTTCCCAGTGGTCCTGGGATCACTGTGCTTGATTTCTCTGTATTCTGGAAGGCTTGCAGGCTCTGGAGCAGCCTCAAACAGCTTCTTACAATCTGTTCCTGCCTGCCGGAGGTCTGGCGATTGCCTTCCTGGGTGGGGAGGGAGGAAGTATCAAACAGCTGTAGGTCTGGCGATTGCCTTCCTGGGTGGGGAGGGAGGTAGTATCAAACAGCTGTTGTGATTCTCTTCCTGGGTGGGGAGGGAGGTAGTATCAAACAGCTGTTGTGATTCTCTTCTGTACTTCCTGTTTCCCTGCAGGCATCTTGGCTTTGGTCTAGCATAGGGTAGCAGCAGGCAGTCCTGAAAGTTAAGACCATTTCTTTCTGTATAGCATCCTCTATGGGAAAAAAAAAGCAAAAAGCAAAATGATCCCATGCCAGAATTAAGTCCCTGTGAGACTAAAAGCTCCTTTTCGGAGAGTCAGAATGGGGGGGAGTGGGACGTTCTGGAAGTGCCTTCTCCAAGGTAACAGCATGACCTTTCCTGGATCCCCCGTCCACAGCATGGGTTGGTGATGCTCTGCATCCCCCTCACATTGGTGTTATCAGTGGAGTGGGCTGGGTATGCCTGATGGCATTCCCTCCGCCATCAGGAACTGAGGATGCGCTTACACATCCCACAGACAGCGTTAAGCGCTCTGTAAATGTTATCACTATTATTATCATTAACATCCTCAATACACTTGTTTAGCGGAAACTTAGAGTGAAAGAAACACCCATAAAGTCCTAACTAAAATTCAATCAGGGTAAATTACACAGGATTTCAAATGCAACAAAGCCAAAAGTCCTGTTTTTAACATTATAGTGATTAAGAGCCCAATAAATATGCAGAACCATCGAACACAAGGCTGCCATTTCTAACACTGCCGCATCTGCAGGCTGTCTGCTTCCAGACTATTGAAATTTTCTTCTCAGTGCGCTCTGAACAAATTGATATTTCAGTCAACACAAGTTCCTGGGAAAATGCCTCATTTTACGCTAATTTATAACTTCTCTCTTGTGTTACAACATAAGGGTGCCAGAAAAAAAAAATAAGAAAATCGGCTCTCAAATCCCTCTTGATTAAAATATTAATGATGAGCACCTGTTAGCTGACTTCACAGTTCGGTTACCACCAAGCCTGAAGATCAGAGTTTCACCTCCTTGTCCCACAGGGCAGGAGGAGAGAACTGATTCCTGCAGGTTGTCCTTTGACCTCCGTACACATCTCACGACACATGTGCATCTCCCCCCTCCACTAAACAGCTAAATTAATTAAGGTAACTTAAAAAATGTTAATAATGATGATGACAGTGAAAAGTGATAAATCAGTGGTTCTCAACCTGTGGGTTGAGACCCCCTTCGGGGGTCACATACATGGCCCTTTCACGGGAGCTGCCTAAGACTGTCAGAAAGCACAGATATTTACATTACAGATCATAACAATAGCAAAATTATACCTGTGGAGTAGCAAAGAAAATAATTTCATGGTTAGGGATGAGAGTCACAATGTTAAGAAGGTTGAGAGTTGCTGGTGGTGAATGGATCTAGAGCCAGGCCTGTTGCCACCGTACTGTATACCTGATGTGGCAGCAGCCACTGCATCTTTGTAACTGCTTGGCATGTGATGGTCCTAGAGCTAATTACTGTAGGTGCATGCCAAAGTTTAGACTACCTCTCACGAGGAAGGCATGGCCATTAGTCCTGCAGCATAGGCCAACAAAGGCAAAGGCCCTTGCTCAAGGGCTCATGACTAACAAGTGGCAAGTCCTACCTGACTCCATGGGTCACATTCTTAACTACTGTGCTGCATTGGTCACATCCATCAAATATAAAAAGACTCCAAAGAAAAGTCATGTAGAGAGAGCTGCGGGCTGCATTCCTGCCACCCAGCTCCCGGCTGCCCAGCTAGCTTATGCCCCGAAATAATTGCACAGAAACTGTATTCTTTCAAACACTGCCTGACCCATTATATCTAGCATCTTCTTGGCTAACTCTCATATCTTGCCTAACCCATATTTAGTAATCTGTGTAGCACCAGTCTTACCGGGAAAGATTCAGCATGTCTGACCTGGCGGCGTCCTTTATCGAGTCTGCCCTGGAGAGGGGAGGCATGGCATCTGCCTCACTTCCTCTTCCTCCCAGCATTCTGTTCTGTTTACTCCACCCACCTATGTTCTAACCTATCAGGCCAAGCAGTTTCTT
>NC_022016.1:71082837-71113312 GCF_000317375.1 Microtus ochrogaster
ATTGGTCACATCCATCAAATATAAAAAGACTCCAAAGAAAAGTCATGTAGAGAGAGCTGCGGGCTGCATTCCTGCCACCCAGCTCCCGGCTGCCCGGCTAGCTTATGCCCCGAAATAATTGCACAGAAACTGTATTCTTTCAAACACTACCTGACCCATTATATCTAGCATCTTCTTGGCTAACTCTCATATCTAACCTATCAGGCCAAGCAGTTTCTTTATTGATTAACCAATGAAAGCAACAGATTGATATACGACACTTCCACATCAAAGTCAAATAGCAATATTTAACTGTTTATCTCCTGTTTCTTCATCTGTAACTCCCAGCATGTAATCCATCAAGACTATGCAAACTTAGCAAAAGCAGGAAGAAATGTCACAGTATCACTTTGGAGACATGTATCCTGGCCAAACTGGTCTTGGAAATGTAGGAAGCACAGCATTCCTTGGACATGGCACATCTCCTACTTAACCAGTCCATCAGTGTGCCCTGTGCAGCAGCCAGTGCTGACAATCAAGATTTGACATTGAAAATGCATTTTAAGTAGCAGGGATGAGGTCAACAAGCTATGTGTTTTTTATTGTTTTTATTGAGCAATGCATTTTTTCAGAGTAACAAACGTCCTAGGTTGCTAGCACTAAAGTCTACAGTTGTTCATTTCTGCGTGGGTTCATAAGACGGGGTAAATAAGGTCTTGGGAAATATAGATGTATGTGTAAATATAAATCTAAGATTATATATGTGTGTATAACATATAATTTTACAGCAACTGTCTTAGTTCCCTGTTTATGTGCATCCCAGATCGTACCGCCACAGGATGATGCTATATAAATACACACTTGTGCGTCTGTATGCATATATACAGTCCCAGTAACTGAGATGCCGAGATGACAAGTTACTGTGAAAATCTAGATGTTTACACTACATGTTTTAAAATAGTCTATGCCATTTCTACCATTCATTTGCTGCACACGCCACTGAGGATTTTGCACTATGCCTTGCAAGCTTGCACGTGGTTTCAGGCAGCAGTAGAGTGAGAAGATGAAGGAGCTTGGCAGGTGCAAACTTTGACATGCCTCTTTCTAGCTGGGCTGCCGTGAGCAGTCTGACTGAGCCTTCTAAGTCAGTGGTTCTCAGCCTGGGGGTCATAAACCCTTTGGGGATCCCCTATCAGATATCCTGCATGTCAGATATTTACACTGTGATTTGTAACAATAGCAAAATGACAGTTAGGAGGCATAAAATGATAGTTGGGAGTCACCACGACGTGAGGAACTATATTAAAGGGTCACAGCATTAGCAAGGTTGAGAATGTCTCAGCCTAAGTGCTTGTACATGTAATTAATCACAGCTTTTGCATCCCTCATAGGGGCCACATTTCCATAGATGAACAGAGCTTCTCTTCTGTCTTCAGAGAGAAAGAATAGGAGCCTCTGCTTCTTCTGCATTTGTCCTAGTGGGCCTCCAGCAGGCTAGAATGTCTCCCCTGCTGGCTGGGCTTGGTGAGGGTTTCACACCAAAGCCAGCCTCTCTGCAAGCTTCCAGAACACACATGTTCCTTCTTCATTTGCCTTCACGTACAAGCCCTCTCTTTGAGCGAGTCCCTGGAGCAGAAAGATGCAATAAACTTCATTCTGGTCTCAGGATGGCATTTTCTATAGTCTAGCTTTATTGGAAATAACCCACAAGATGTCTGGATCCACTTCTCACCGGGTTCTGGATGGTAAGGGGAGGAAGCAGATAGATAACATGCCTCACACTCCAACACCTCACAGGCCAATGGGATGGGTCAAGTAGAACACAGATGTTGAGAGTCTAACAAAGGCTAGCGTGGCGACACGGGCCTGTCATCTTGGCACTTGGGAAGCTAAGGCAGGAGGATTAGGAATCCAAGGCTAACCTATAAAATACATAAAGACTCTGCCTCAGAAAGCAACCAAGTAAATCCAATAATAGCATATGATATCACACACAGGAGAAGGTTGTTGCTTGCCATGGCTGCCTTCTGCCATCCTATCTGACTGGCACACACAGCCCAGCCTGAGACTCATAATTGTCTTCCCCTTCTCTGCCCCAGTACTAAGCACACAGCCTTGAGCACGAATCGAGAAAGATTTTATTTGGGAACGTCAAATGGAAGAAGTTAATACTCACTAGTCCAGCTCCCTCCTTTTTCAAATGGTAACTTGGAGGACCAGAGACTGTCAGTGCCTGGTTGGAGATCACACAGTTCACAGAGGAGCCCTGGACTCCTGGCAGATCTTGTCACTCACACCATGTGATTTCAGAGAACAAAGGGTAACAATACATTCTATAGAGGGTAAATTACAAGGCTGCCTCCAACCACGGAGCTTTGTCAAGGTAAAATGCTTCCATTTTGATAGAAGAACAAGAGAGTTCCCGAAATACTTTTCTTTCGACCTACTTTGCTATTGTTCATCTCTCTCCTGCCCCCACCCTCAGAATAATTACTTCACCTTAGAAAATCCTGCTATCGTTCATCATGCTTTCCTTGGCTCTGGTTTAAAAGGAGCTCTCAGATAGAGTAGGGCTTAAGAAAAGCCTGCCCCAAGAAGACACCAGAGATGATGGGGGCCATCTGTTTCCTCTACCTATGCTCAATGACATGTTCTAGTTCACTCAAAGAGACTCTGCAGCGGAACAGGGAGGAATAAAAAGAACTCCCATATTTGTGGAGGCTTTTCCCTTGGCTTAAATGCCGTCCTATCCTTGGAATACCTTGCTGGTACCAGCTCTGGAGAGAGGTGGTGACCAGATGGAGTGCGCATTCCTTCCTGCCTTGGTGGCACTTATGTTGTAAAGACAAACTTCTTCACCTTAAGAGATCCGAGAAGAGGAGAAGAAGGCAGACACAGGAGAGCGGAGGGGAAAGAAACTGGGAGACCATAGAGACCACAGACTGTCTCACTTATATCGTTTGCTTATAATTTTTTTTTGAAGTATACTTCCTCCACTTAGTCTGAAGGCTCACAGTCACCTTCAGTGCCTGCTCAGTCTGTGTTTTGGTTCTGCCCTCTTAGCTTCTATGTTACATATGGTGTCCATTTCAATGGGCATTTGTAATTTGTTAGGTCTGTCTCTCTTTCAGAAAAATCTTTATTTTTAATAGTGATTGTTAAGGCCCTGCCATCTCCATATTATAGGCAAGTCCTTGTCTTCGGTGGATTTTAAAATACACGCTTGGGCAGGAATTTATAGGGCTTGTTGTTCTTCAACACAGGGCAACGGGCCTCCACAACTCAGTCTCTCTACTGTGCCCTGAAACAGTCTGCTTCATACAAAGGATCCAAATAAAAGCATACATTTGACCCTCAGTCAATGCCCAGTGGTAATAACAACTCAGTCTCATTACTGTAGCAGGTTACTGTGCCTTTTCTTAGTACACCATCTCATTGGGGCCATAGAACAAAGATATGAGGTAAGGTCAGGTCATTTTTAACTTGTAACTTGCTTATACTTTCAACACTGGTTGCTTTACAGGCGGGGACACACGCATAAAGAGGAGAAAGTTGTTCAAAGTCATCTCATTTTGACAGTTAGCAAACTGAGGGAAATGCCCCTCACCCCCACTCTGTCCTTGGTAACCCTGTATCATTCATCAGCATGCATCTCATGGAGGGTCAGCATGGGGCAGCAGAATCTCCAACACTTTGGTACTGATAACACCAAGACCTCCTTTTCTGTTCTGGTCGTCAGGAGATATTTTCTCCTTTGGCCATGGTGGGTGTTATGATGCAAATCCAGGTGACACAAGGACTAGCAGACCTCAGAGGGTGTTGAATGCAGCCTGCCCTGTATCCGGCATAGACAGAGTCCCCTGCTTGATTCGCTGCCAACAGAATGGTTGCTTTTCCCTTCAACCAGGCAAGACACATGGCTGTGAACTCAAGGGTGTGTGATGTTCAGTGTTGTAATATTAGCCTTACCCTTTCTACTCAAAATCAAGGAAGGGCCAGAGGGCAATATTATTAAAAGCAAATTCGAATATCTTTGGCTTATTTTGAAGAGTATAGTCATTTCTCTCCCCCTCCTCCCCTCTCCACTCCTTTTCTCCTCTGTCATCCATGCCTTTGTGTTTCCCCAGGCTTGGTAGCTCAGAGGTAACAAGTGCTTCTAATACATCTTACAACTGGTGGAGATAAACTTTGGTTTCACTCGTGAAAAATGGAGTTAGCCAGGATGGGACTCATAGGTGGGGAGGGTGGATGGGAGGATGTGTACATTGGCTGCCAGTTTAGACAGGATGCCCTAGTTACTACCAGTGCAAAGGAGCGAGGAAGATGTTCTGAAGGGAAAATCAATCACACTGACAGAAAACGGAATCTTACTTAAATGTGGAGGTATGCATGATATTTTCACAAAATAAGTAGAGGGAAAGGAACATGAATACTCCAACCTTTTCTCTTGGGCACAGCAGCATTGAGTCACCTCATGACATTCACAGTGGGCATTTTTGAAAGAAGGAGGTGAGAATTGTGTCTGAGAAGTGAAGGGTGCATGGACACCATGTTATGCTTGGGACTTTATCCCGTGGATGTGGAGAAGATGTGTGTTTGGGGAATGACACAGGCTAGCCCCTGTGTTGGGAAGATCGTTCTAGAAACTCTGATCCTATGGTGTCAGGGATCATAACCTCACAAAAAAAATCTTGTGGTTTAATGTAAGAACTAAAAGTGCCAGCTGATGAGCGGAAGAAAAAAAAAATCAAAGATCCCATTTTCCTCCTCGTGTCGACTCAAATAAATGGAGCTAGATAAATGTGGGGGAAAAATCGAGATAGTAGCAAAATTGCCTGGAAGCAGAATGTTTTTCCGAGTCCCTAATGAGGTGTCAGGGAACCTAACGAGATGAAGCTCCCCACCCTACACCTAGTTTTTCAGGCTGTCCTTTTCATGCAGTCATAATTAAGTTGTGAAATTGGAATTATAGCCCATCATTAAGGACGAAGGCTCACTTTGCTACATTCTTACTTCTTGGAAGAAGTAGCTGCGCAGCACCCTCGTCCACGTTGTCTTTCTCCCGCTGTGTTTCCCTTGATGTGGCCGCAGGCAATGGCACGGCCATTTTAGATGATGATTAAGAAGGGCTGTGTGGCTTTTCTGCATTGATCTTAGTATTTAATTCCATCATTCTCAGTTAGGAATGATTAGGCAGCTGAAGTTAGAAGGCTTTGGTGCCACTGGCTATTTGCAGAAGGGAAGGGCACACAGAAGAAAGGAGCACCCTCTAGAACCAATTTCCTCAGATATGTGGGGACCACCTTGAGTCTTTTGGGGTGTCACCAAGAGAGATTTATGATTCCCCAAACTTGTGTGGAAAAAGAGACACAGATTATAAGGTCCCTTAGAGGGGAATCAAATCCAGTTCAGACTTATCCAAATCTCTCTTCCTCCCCTGGAAAAAAAAAAAGTCAACTGTTTTTATATGTACAGGCCCTATGACAGGAGCTTCACTGAGAGGCACCTCATCAAGTGTTGGACCGTGCCTCCTGTATTCTGTGGGTACATGCCTGGGTACATTATACTTACAAAAACCCTTGGCAGGGTTGTTCATACTCAGAAAAAAAATCTAAGCAGTTTACTCAAAACCACACGCAGATTTTCCCTTTCTGTATAACCATCCCATCGTGTAACCTGGGGAACAAGCAGGGAGCTCCACAGAATAAGATGCCAAATCCCAAAACGTGAGGCCAGTTCACGACATGTTGGGTATCAAGGTCAGTTATTAGGATGGGGAGCTCTTCGGAAGACAGGTGTTTTCTTTCTGAATCCCTGACATTCAGGGATGTGAGGGGAAGACATAGAGGGAGGGAGAAATGAACAAAGATTCGCGCTGCCCAGGAAAGCAGCTGACTCTGTGTCCCGTGACCCAGCAAGAGAGGTACTTTGGGGACTCCGCTGTCCTCTGGCCAGGCCTGGTTGCTGACCTCAGCCAGAGAGACTTCAAAACCAACCTTTGCTCCCACTTGGCTGGGGACATTAAGCATTTTGTTGGCTTTGTCCTCTCTGCATGTCTATTGCTGTTATCTTGTTATAAAAATGCAGACACACATCCGTGATGCTCTGTTTGAAACCTTAGGATCCTGGTGTGTTTTAGAACTGAGGAAGCCTGCATGATCTATGTATTACTTAATATGTAGCACGCCACTGGGCTCAAGGCAGTACCCCCACTCATATACATTAATATGTACTGTTGGAAAATCTGCGATGAAAAAAGATGAATTCACTGTAAGCAGTCTTCTGTCAGTTTAGATTTCACTGCTGAAGTTAAATACACACAGCCTGATATGCATAAAAATGTACATAGACCAGATTTGATTTTCAGAGCTTTTGGGTTTCTGGAGTTGAGATGAGAGCTTGCAAATGAAGATTTGTGAAATCCTCGCTACTATTAAAATAGTGCTCACGTGTGTTGAGTGCATACTCCGTGCCAGGTATCGTACCGAGCAGATTTTCACTTCCTGCCTAAGATGTTGCAACTCCTGACGACTGTAGCATCCCTGTCCACATTTCACAGCCTTGAGGCGTGTGGTGTAAGTGCTAGCCATCGGCTGCATGTAGTTATTTATATCTAAATTAATTATCTTCATTAAAATTTATCTTTATGATTTTTACTATCAAGGTTTGGATGACCTCATTAGGGCTAGGGGTTAATACTGGACATGCTTCTCAAATTAGATGGCACAGAACGCATCTGTAAGAGTAGAATGTTCTACTATGTTGTACTGGTCTACCACCTGTATAGTTTACAACTATATACATAGCTTCTGAAGCTATACTCTCCAGGTTTCTATTTTTGAAGCATGTGGCTGTTGCCCTTTTCTTTTAACTCATTGCCCCTAAGTTTTCTCAGCTATAAAAAGAGAATTCAAAGGGTGCCTACCTCACTGACGGCTGTGAGACTTACATGAGTTGATGAATGTGATGTGCTTAGGACAGAGGCTGCCATGTAATTACCCTTATCTGCTACGACTGTTGCTGAAGTGGGAGTCAAGACACAGAGAGGTTGCCTTCCATCTCACAAGGCCTGGCTCCTAACCTCTTCTCTCCTGCCTCTCTGGGTCGCCTCTGCTCTTGTTTATGAATGAGTGAGGGAGTGAATGAATGAAGGAAGGAGGGAGTCCAGGAGTACCGACTTAGAAGCCAAGAGCAAGGACCCTCTCTCCACTCCTGCCTGGTCTCCTGGTCTTCAGAGTCTAACTCAGAGGGAGGGGCCCACAATGAGCAATGGCTAGCCTGTATTCATTCCTCAGGCCAAGACATGACACATATGATTGACTTCTATTTTGTTCCTTTCTCTGTTCCATTTTTTTTAAATAAATTTACTTATTTATTTTACATCTGGGCTGCAGTTTCTTCTCCTTCCTCCCCTCTGCACTCCCTCTCCATCCACTCCTCCTCCATTTCATATTCAGGCCTCCCATGGATATTAACAAAACAGGGCACATCAAGTGTCAGAAAGACTAAGGACCTCCCCTTATAATAAGGCTGGGCAAGGTGACCTGTTATCAGGAATAGGGTCCCAAAAGCCAGTAAGAGAGTTGGAGACAGCCTGTTCCCACTGTTAGGAGTCCCACAAGAAGACCAAGCTACACAACTTATATAACAACTTATATAACATATATTCAGTGCGTAGGTCAGTCCCATGAAGGCTCCCTGGTTGTTGATTGAGCTTCTGTCAGCCCCTATGGGCCTGGTTAGTTGATTCTGTGGGTTTTCTTGTGGTATCCTTGACCCCTCTGGCTCCTACAATCTCTTCTCCCTGTTTCTTACCATTTATTTTTTCTTCATGATGCTCCCAATGTCATGTACTAGCAATAATTATGGAGTCATTCATTCTTAGGAAGGCAATCTTAAGTCTTTGACTTTGGGGAGTCTTTCTCACATTACCTATGTTATTTAAATGTTATCATTTAGAATTATCTTAGTACTCAGGGGAAATCTACAAAATTGTGGTAACGTAACTTCTTTGCATGCTCCAAAGCAGTGGGCAACTCTTCTGTGAGACATGGTTTTATATCTGCCAATGCTACTGTACGTCAAGGACCTTGGGTATTTCCCAGGGACTGCACATGGTTCCTGGCATGGCATGCAGTCTGAGCTCTTCTCTTTCCTGCAGCTGCTTGGACTGCTGAGGGAGTGTAATAGGTACCATGATAGGGGGTTGAAATGAATTCCTCTGTTGTGAGCAACCCCTGGGGAAAGTGTTCCACAAACACAAGACTCACTTCACTCTTAGTTGATGAAAGTTTGCCTCAGCTTTTGAGAACAGATACTTTAGGATACCTGAGTGGATGATGCTGATGAAAAGAATCTCATATTTCCTGAGGCACAGTATGTAAGCCTGATACCAATTACACATTAGAGGTCAGTAGGATGTCATCTGTTTGGGGCTCATGAGTCACCCATTCACCCATACCAGCGTCTTGGGTGCCATCCTTCAGATGTTCTTCATCCATGTATCTTTTAACCAATCAGAAGCTGGGTCCTTTTTCACTAGAATCCCGCACATCTCCTCATCTCACTGAGGGGGGGTGGAAGGCCTCACCCTGAGCATTATGCTCTTCAGGAAATTCCCTTGCTTCCCAATCTGTTTTAGGCCCCTGTCTCTGTGCTGCTCACGTGTTTCTCTCAGCACTCATCCGGTAATACTATAATTGCACCCCTGTATGTGTCTCTTAGGGCTTGTGAGCCTAGAAGGACAGAGCCTGTGGGTCTTCCTCATTGACTTTTCCAAATACGGAAACAGGCATTCAGTCAGAATTCAACCAGCATTTTGCCCATTCCTCTGCTCATAGCTGAACTATCTCCCTGAGTGTGGATTTGTCCAGTTTTCCAAAGGCTCCAGGGGAGGGTGTTTCCCCAGCCTTTACAGACTTTCACCTTCCCATTGACTTCCAATCTGAATCACACAGCTTGTGGCAACTGCATCCGGGCAGACTGTGGAAGTATGGTGGGTTCACACGTGTGACAAAGTCCAGTGTGATGAGGCTGGAGCAGCTGGAACAGCGGTTCAGTGATGAGAGCATTTGCTCTTGCAGAGGACCTGGGTTCCAGTTTCAGCTCCCATACCAGGCAGCTCAGTTCCAGGAGATCTGATCCCCTCTTCTGTCCTCTCAGGAACCTGCAAATGCATGGTACACATACAGACAATCAGACATGCGTGCTCACGCACACACACACACATACACACACACACAACCACACACATGAACACATAACCAAAGTTTAGAACAAAGAAAAGTATACTAAAGGTATTTCATAATCCTCTCATCCATGGTACACATACAGACAATCAGACATGCGTGCTCATGCACACACACACACTCATACACCCACACACGTGCACACACACACACACATACACACATGAACACATAACCAAAGTTTAGAACAAAGTAAAGTATACTAAAAGTATTTCATAATCCTCTCATCTAAAGTTTTCCCAATTGTGTTCCAAGGAACTATCATGTGCCTTGAGCGATTGAAAGTGGCTTTTAGAGAAAACAAAGACCTCTCATGATATAAACACACACACACACACACACACACACACACACACACACACACACACACACTATCGCACAATTGCCTGGTGAAAGTAAAGTTTTCCCAATTGTGTTCCAAGGAACTATCATGTGCCTTGAGCGATTGAAAGTGGCTTTTAGAGAAAACAAAGACCTCTCATGATATAAACACACACACACACACACACACACACACACACACACACACACAGTACTGTCTAACTAACACTGCCAGGCACTGTTGTTATGCAAAACTCATTCATTGGCAGAGCCACTAATGTACCTTGAATGTAGCTTTTTCTAAGTTTACTTGGCTCTGGGGACTTCCCCCCCCCCTCACAGATCTTCTTGTCCTGAACCATGTTTCTTGGGACAACGATTAATGGCTAGAAGTATCTCTGAGGTCCTTCTTATTTTATTCATTTCAAGATGCGGCAACAAAGTGACTTGTCCAAGATCACACAGCTGGGCTGAAGCAGAGTCTCGCAGCAAATTTAAGACACCAAGATACCATGCTTCTTCCACCCTAGGGTGCCATGTGCATTTGTAGAGAAGAATGTTCTATTGTGTTGGTATGGGCCTGACTACAAATAACTAGACTCCTGGCCTGCTGCAGGAGCTTTGCCCCCCACACAACCCTCCCTGAAGGGCCCTAACTCAGAAATAGTGATGCACCATTCCCTGGCCAAGACGTCAGGCTAATAAATTCTTACCCTAATGAACAACAGAGACCTGTAAAAACTGCACGCAGTGAGAAAGGCAACAGCCCCTGTGGCCCGAGGGGTTGAGGGACTACTGAAATATGTTTGCGAACTCAACTCCTCAACACCCTCCTAAATAATAATGGGCTATAATCAGGTGATAATTAACATCGAATCTAGACTCAGCAGGAACAGAGCAAAGAGATTTCACATTTTGGGTAGCAGAGATGCATCTTGAACCCACGGGGGACTCTGTCTATGGCTGTAAAGCTCACAGTGCATCTGCCTCCTGGCTGCAAGGCAAGGGGAGTGTATTTAAGGATTAGGCTTTCATCCCAATTTTCCCATTTTGTCACTGGGCAACTCTGGGATTTGCATGACTTCTCTGGCTTTAACTTCTTACCTCTCTAAGATGGAACCAGTGAGTCCATGCAGGGCTCATGCTACAAATAAATCACACAGTATCTGTCAGGAGCCTAACATGCCAAGCTTAAATCAATGTTTTTTTTCAGAGAAAGCTATTGAGATTGTGCATGCAGCCTCTCTCTTCAAAGCACTGGGTCACTCTGGCGACAGTTGCATGGGGTGGGCTTGCTCCTGTAGCTACTTATGTGTTGGGTAAATAGCTCACCCTTGCTGAGTATGTTCCGTTGTCCTCCCTTCTCTCTCCCCAGTCTCCTGTGGATGCAGCCAAGGGGAACATGGGAACATGGGAACATGGTGCTGATGTTGTTTTTTTATCATGGAGGTTGAGTTTGGAGAGGTATGACCCATAAACTAGACCAGAATCATTACACTGATAATTTTATCTCATTCACCGAGCTCTAGCTACTAAGACCCTGAAAGCTTTGTGACTCTTGACCTACCTGAACCCAGATTGCTCAGTTCTCTGATCATTACACAGCTAACCTGTGCAATCTCAAGTCGATTGCTATGGCTCGCAAAGTGAGCTCCTTAGCAGCTGCCGGCAGAGGCATTCTGCCCATGCCGTGCTGGCCTCACACTGCATCCCCCTGCCACCCGACTACTCAGAGCACAGGTGTTAGCTTCTCACTGTGCAGACCCCTTTCCGTTATTTCCTTCTTAATTTGCTGTCTCCCCTTTTCCATGATAATTCTAGATCAAGCCTACCTAGTGTGTTCCATAGTTAAAAGAGATGCTGGGTAACTGAGTGTCAAGACCCTAAAAGGTCAATCTCTGTCATCTTCCTTCAGGGTGTGTTAGGACCCTCCACTTGGCACCTCAGGTCCAGTTCTTCAGTCTGACCCCTGCCAGGGCTGCCTTTGAAGCCACGTGTGTCTTCCTCAGGCTGTTCTCTGCTTCTCTAGCTTAGGTACCTGTATCACACCTTTCTCTGAAATACTCTCTCAGCTTTATTCCGCGTGCTTGTCAGTCTCCCTCCCAGCTAAATGTCATATGCATGCTTGTCACTGGGGTATTTTATGCTATTTGGGGCATTTGTATGCCATTAAGCATAAGGCGGCTCAGGTTAATTGAAATAGTTATTTTTGGAGTGGAAATTATTTTTTTCTAATTAAAGCTGTTCCCCGGAATAAAAAATGTCATATGCTTTGTAGTTCACAGCTGCGGTTCTGAAATTCACTGTACATTACCACCAGTGGATCTTAAATACTGGTTCCTGGGTACCACCTTAACCCACGCAAGCTTAGCACGGCACCAGCGAGGCCTGGGCATCTTCATTTTTAAGCCAGGGGGCAGATCTGTGCTTGCATTATTAAGCCGTTTTCATTCTTGAATGCAAAATAGTGTATTTAAACTTTTAACCAAAGATAGATAAGTGAGAACATTGTGACTCGTACTAGTTTTGTTCAAGACCTAACATTCAGTGGCCCATCTAGTGCTGGTTCAAGCAGGCGTTGAGAAATTCCAACCCAAAGGGTGGTGTCCCTTGATTCTTCATCTCTACATCCCCGTTCTCATCTCACCTGAGACATTAGCAGCTGATCTTTAACTTTATTCTTTCCTGCTTGTGTTCACCTTCAACAGAGCAGAGATGCTTGACTAAAATCCAAATCTGATGCTATTTCCTTCAGCTGAAAAAAAAAGAAAATCCCCCCGTGATTCCTCGGAGCTCTCAGACTGAAGATCTGACTTCTCCCATATGCCCTGCGCGGTGTCGTTTCTGCCTAATGCGTTTCTCTCTACCTCATATCTCGCTCTTGCTTACCCATCCACTGCGAGTCCTCCAAAGCTCCCCACCTACTTTCCTCCAAGGTATTCACTATCTGATACCCCAGCTCCTCTTTGTCCATGGCCACAGACTTTTCAGCTTTCTTCTTAACTGTCGTTCCTCTGTGAACTGCCTCCCACTCCCCACTTCTTAAATACTGGTAGACCTTTGTTTTACACACTGCGGCTTCATCCTGTATTTACACTGTTATATAACTCTCTCAAGATACTAAATGTACCTGGTGCTCTTTTGAGGTCTCCCAACTAGGAATTCAGTTTGGGGTAGCAGGGAATAATCTTCGTGGCTCAGAGGAATGCCTAACACATGATTCAGGCAGGGGCTAAATACAGGGAAGGAAATGGGGAGGGAACATTTATGAAGAATTTGAAGCCTTAATGGAGTTCTACAGAGAAGAGCATGAGTTGGAATTACAGGCTTGCTTCAAGGCTGGCTCTTCTTCCAGAAGATCTCCAGGACCTACAAGGAGGAGCCCTTGATTAGAATCCTAACTCCACAGTTATCATGTTGTCCCTATCACTGACTGTCACTGGGATGATGGGCAAATCACTTCATTTTCCTGGAAACGTGATATTCTGTCTTGGAAATGGAGAGAGTAATAAATACTCAGAATAGCTGGTGCGGAGATAAAATGAGACAAGGTTACTTTTGAAGCGCTTTTTGTAGGTTGCTAAGCTGGCGTCTTAGCTAGACTGTGATTCATCTTTCCTTCTCCAGGGAGTCCACTGCTAAATGAAGTTTTATTAAGTGAACAGAATGCAGAGAGTGGATGGCTAAGGAGGTTATTTGGGTTCTGCATTAGCTTTATCAGCAAAGACAGAGCCTTGTGCTGGACGAGCCATGTCTTTGGACATTGCTCTCTTTCTTAATGGCAGGTTTGCATGGCTGATGAGAGGCTTGTTCAGGTCTGGGTCTCAAGTCTTTCCACTGTCCCTCTGGTGCTTCTCCATCAGTGTCTTCTCCTGCTGTCCTTCCTTCCCCATCAGCTGAGTTTCTAGGATGAAATGGTTCCTGCATACACACAAGCAGAGTGTGCGCCAGAGAGCCAAGACAGCTTGCGTGAAGACAAACAGTAAAAAATCCCAGCAAAGCAGGTTCCACTAGGGAGTGTAGATGCAGATTCCCAGACATGTTCTTGCTTAGAACTGAGCAAGGCCTTTTGAAATGCCCTGGATTATTCTTCGGTCCACAGGCCGTTTGGAATGAGCATGGCTCACCACTCAACCCAGGACTGACTATTCCACGGCCTTAAGACTCTGCCTTTTCCGGCAGCCATATTTTCCAGGGCTCCACCTCATGAAGGAGTGTCAAAGCACAAAATTTATGGAGTCCTCTGAGTGTCTGTGGTCACAAATCACAAGACTTTATCAAACAGAAAGGGAGGTTTGCCTTGGAGGGTGAGAACACTCTTTTCAGACATCGCGATGGGAATACAAACAGGCCAACTCAATTTCTTTTGGGGTCATGGTGTGTGGCTTTATTGGATGTATAGCACTCTCTTTTGAAAGTCCATAGGATATTTCCACTTCAGAGAATAATTGCCACGTCCCATTCAACACCAAGAAATGCGTAATTATTATATCACTTGGTGGTTATTTATCACAGTTTGAATGGAAATAAATTGCTTCGGAGTGAAATCATGTTATGTGGGTACCTGTCTGCCCTATTAATCTTTCATTTAATTTTCTTTATTTTAATGTGCATACAAATGTTGCGACCTGTCTCATCTGTCTCCCTCATAATTCCCTCCAATCGATTTAAATATGTTAAGAGAAATTAAATAAACGGGTTAAAGGAAGGCTGAGGAACTGGGGAATGAGGTTTAGCTGAGAAGGGTAATTTAGTTCTGAACTGCCTCTGTCACTTTTCTTCGCCTGGAGTGGCTCATCGATATTCCTGCTTAGGCTGGCTACATCTGGTACCAGTGGTGGCTGCCGTATCTTTGTGGGTCTAGTGCTATCAATGGTGCCCAATGGCTTCATTCCAGCTCATAAAGTACACAGAATAGCACTGCTTTCCTTTCGCACCAGATGCTGAAAATCTCTCTTCCCTTATCTTCCCTGTTTTGGCTCTCTCCTTCTAAACCCTGAACATCTAAACGAAAAGACTTGTCAAATTCAGTGTTAGGAAAGCCCAGTGAGGTCTCTGTGCTGGATACTAAAGATTTGGTGGGTCTTACCCTCTAGCATCCCCTCACTTTCCCTTCCTGTGCCCAGCCCAGCTCTACATGCTCGTGATAAAACAAGGGTGGTTTCCCAGTAGCACAATGCAAGTTGGACTCCAGCCTTTGTGGGTATTTCATTTACGCTTTGCATTCACGAGACGAGCTTTACTAGTCTCCTAATCATGTGCCAGGTATCATACATGTCTTGATTGATAGCCTGCTTCACATACATCTTCTCTCCATTCTACCAGACTCCGAGTCGCTGTGGTACCTGTGGACGTGTCAGACTGGCCTTTACCCGCTGACCACTATTGTTCGCCTATTGTTCATAGCCAGAGTTAGTGTGGTACTTCTGGGGGCATCTGCAAATGTAAGGGGTAATTTTGGTTATTGTCACCGAGGATGGTGAATACCCTGTAACAAGTGGGACAATGGCAAATTGTCCTTCCCTTCATGACAGTGGAGATTCTTCAAGACATTCAACAAGACCTTCTGCAAGGAACTACTTTTCTTTGACAATTTTTGTATTTTTCCCAGGTTCAAGGTACTTCAAATGATGCTACACACTTTAGTGGAAATGCTGGCTTCAGAAAATGTGAAAATGGATGAATGAAAGGATGTGAATGATGCTTACCAGCAGACTTTTCAGTAAAATTTTTATTGATTTGTTTATATTTTAAATCATTAAAAAAACAAGTCTCTAAGAACTTGGGCAGTTTTCTATTACTCATCATTATTTAAAAATACAAATACTTTTCTGCAAATAAAAACACATATTTTTAATTAGCATCTCTTTATTTTTCTGGAAAAATCTTCTTAAAAATAGTCTAACAGTCTCATTTAAACTGTTGGAATTTGATCATCTCTCCATTAAAAAATATGAAGCCATAGAATAGCCTTATTCAGCATAGATATAATTCCACCAACAAGCAATGGTGGGTATAACTGGTTCTCCAAGAGCTCATAGGTCTTTATCCCAGTAGACTATGTTATTCTGAAATCTGGTGCTCTTGGTAAACTAGCCTGAGCATACCATATTCATTTTTCTTTTCCTTCCTATTTCTATCTTTCCACCTGTTCATCAAATCACTAATTACTCATTTGTACTTAAGAGGAGAAGGGCAACTATACCCACTGAGGAAGGCAAGGCAAAGCAGAGTCAAAAGTGAGGGCTTTGTAGACCTATCTATGCCTATATCTGAATCCATACTTCATCCCTAACTGTTTTTCGGTCTTGGAGAAGTAACTGAACCTGTCTTTGCTTAAATGTTCTCATTAAATAATCCAATATGTGGAAAGGGCTCAGAGGAGTGTAGGTCAGGGTCAGCATTGTCAGGACATCTGCTTTTACCATAGTGAAGAGCCTATCTGGGCATCATGAGGATGCTGGGATGATCCTTAAGAATCACATGGGCAAGGGGCATTTAAGTCATGCTGCAGACTTCACAAGCATGTAGGAATCCACTCTAGCAACTGTGCTTTCCCCAGGTGAGGCCTGACAAACGAAGCTTTATATCCTCAACTCCTCTTTGCCATACTTCTATCACTAACGCAGTGTTCAATTCATTGACCTGAATGTCCACTAGATGTATTAAGATAGTAACTTACACACGATGGAAGTGACTTGCCTTAGTCCTGTGCCAGGTTTGTTATAGGTTGGCATTAGAGACAAATCCCAACATATTTGTTAATGTTTAAGGAGTTCTAGGCATTTTCTTGGGCCATAAGTTCTAAACATTGTTGAAGGACTTTGGTGGTTATTTAAGTTAAACAGGGTGCTTCATCCATCCTTCAGCCTGTTCCACATTAATCTTCCTCGAGTAACCCAAGACTGTCCTCATTTTCAGGTCTGAACTGCTTACCTCATTTTGTCAGAATGCTTCTTCCCATATAATTGATGATGTCTTTAGCAGCTGACCCCAAAGACTGAGTTTCCCTTTGCAGCCCCACACAGACCTGATATTCATCATTGCTTCTTCTATGCCTGTCTCTCATCCCCCTCTTTGCCCTCAGTTCCTCTTCTCTCTTTGATGTGATTGCTTTGGATTTCTTTTGCCAAGACCTTTACCCTACATGTGTAGAAGATGAGATTCTTTTCTGAAAGGACAGGACCCACACTAACTCCATCCATCCACTCAAAAACTATTTTTCAATGGTGACATCCAATAATCAAAATAAGTTAACATATAGTACGTGCTTACAAACACTGCCGAGATGGTAACTAATTTGGCAGGCCCTCCAGAAGTTAAGCAGGGTCATATATGGTCCACCTGTTCTACTTCTGGGTATGTACCAGAAAGTTGAAAGCATGACCTCTTAAGATACTCCCACACTCCACACATACGTTCATAGCAATGCTATTCCCAATGGCTAATGTTTTCTTGAGCTTCTTGTGGTATCCTCCATAGATGGCTTTGTTGGCTTATGCTAAAGGGAAGAAGTACAGGAGGAGCAGGCAGGTGAATAGTGAGGTGTGGAATGAAGGCCGCCACCTCGACATACCACTGCCTGGCTAGGTATCCCCTTTGCCTCTCTGGCCCTTTCACTTCTATAACTGTAAAGAGTGATATGAGGCCTCAATTGTTTTGCTACAGAACTGATTAAATTATAATAAATGACGGAGCAAAAGTCCAGTAAGTGCTTCATTTTCTTCCTAACAGGAAAAGAGCCCCTGGTATAACTAATATGAAAGTGCTTCTTAATGTCCTTGGAGGAAACAAGGAAAGAACCAGGGTCAGGCATCGAGGGCCAGGAGGGCTCACAAACAGGCTCCAGGCTGGTTAGGCATCACATGGTTTCTCTGTCTTCCATCTGCTTTCCAGAAAGCAACACAGAGACAGTGGCAGCCGCCAGTGCCCTCCCCTGTGTCTGGGGAGCTGGGACAGTGGGGGTGAGGACATTGTATCCATCTTCAGCCTTGTCTGATGCCAGCCTCACTCTGGCACTGTGCTTTGCCTTGCACACTTCATGCCTCGAGTTGCTTATTCATCCTTTCTCTTCTGCTCAACCGAGTTAGCATCTTTCTTCCCTTTGGAGTTCAGAGTCCTCAGGTATAGTCGTTGTTATGTTTTTTTGTTGTGGCAGAAATGTCTGACACAACCTAAGAAAGGAATGTTGTCTTCCACTCACAGCTTGAGAGTATAGTCTGTCATGTGAGATGGGTACCTCAACGAAAGAGCACGACTCACCATGGAAGAAAGGAGGTAGCTGAGCGTGGGTCCAGTCAGGTATCAGAGATGAATACTGATACCTTATCTGGAATCCTCTGCTTTCACTTACCACATGGTTGAGAACTCCAGCCAGTGGGATGGTACCTCCTGGTCGTCCAGTGGCTATCCCAAAAGAGAAAATGACACCCATCTTCTAGCAGCCATTCCTTCAGGAAAACATGGGCTCTCATAGGCATGTCCTGTGTCTGTGATGAAGTTGGAGGCCCCAATCTTGCTCCAGTGTCCAGAGCTTCTGTGAACTCATGATTGCAATGGCAGTGACAAACCTACAGAACAGCATTTTATGACACTCTTCCCCACTCTTCCTCTTTTCTCTTTTGTGATGGTCCCTGTACCTGTGGAGTAGTTGTTGGCGGTCATGTTTGTGTCCTGCTTCAGCTGTGTGCTCATCAGTCACTTGTTTGAAGCACTTTAACCAGGGATGAGTCTCTCCGTGAACCATCAAGCTCTGCAGAAAGAAACTCTTCTGTCCCTGGTCTATGGGTAAAGTATAAATATTTAGAAGTCAGTTTGATAACATGTTCATTTAGGAGACTCATGGTAATATATTCCCCACTTGGGCCCATGTCCTTCCCAGTCATAGGCTTTTGGGCAGGCTCACCTCAAATTCAGTCACAAAGCAGTTGGTCGTTCTCAAAATAATTTGTGTCACTGTTACATCAGTGGACATACCTTACATGTGGTTTATATTGTCACAAACATGGTCTCTAGTTGGGTGAGAGCTCAGATGAGCGTTTTCTTCCTACAGCATGGATAGCACCAGCCAACACTGAGAATGCTAGCGAGCATGAAAGACACCGCTGTGCTCTGTAGCTAAAGTCTTGCTGTCTAGTTCAGGTAGATAACCAAGAGTGACAGCGATAGCCTGCATTCTCTCTAGGGCCTCTGCAGCCCCTCTGGCCAACAATTCACAGGGAAATGTCCTCCACTCGCTACTCAAGCTCTTGATTCTAGGTGAGCTATGGTTTTCTTACTCATTAAATTAAAACATTGATAAAGTTTAGCTGTCTTAATGAGTGTTTTTAGCTTTGTTTTGAAACGGGGTCTTGCTCTATATCCCAGGATAGCATGGAATGTGCTGTGTAGGCCAGGCTAGCTTCAAACTCATAGCACTCATTGTGTCTTAACCTAAGTACAGAGATTATAAACATGAATGATCATGATGGTTTAATGATTACTTTAAAATGATTTTTTTATCATTTTATTTTGTATCTATGAGAGTTTTGTCTACATGCATGTCTGTGTACTGTGTATGTTCCTGGTGTCTGGTGAGGCCAGAAGAGAATGCTGAGTCTCCTGGAACTGGAATTATAAGCAACGTTGTATGTCGTGCCCGTCTCGACCAGCAAGGAAGACACAATACCGGAGCTCTTCTTGCAAGCAGTTTATTCAGGACCTTGTTCACAGCAATCTTTCTCTTTCTCCTTCTCTTTCTCTTTCTCTCTCCCTCTCTCCGGGCAAACCTCTCCCAGCCCTTAAAAAGGCACAGGCCACCAACCCTGGATTGCCAGGTGGGCACTGCCCATAGGTCCACGCATATGCAAGCAGCTGACAATCATTGCGTGATAATAACATGAGTCAGGCCTTAGCCATAATAGGGGTTGATTATCACAGAGAGCACTCGCTTTCAGGATCGCGGAGGGTGGAAGCCAGTGCCATCAGGTGCAGCTCCACGCAGCTCTCTAGACATCGCCATCAGGTGCAGCTCCATGCAGCTCTCTACAGTTGTAAGCTGCTATGTGGGTGCTGGGAATTGAACCTGGTTCTTTGGAAGAAGAACCAATGCTTTTAAGTGCCGAGCCGTCTCTCCACCCTCTTAATAAGTACTCTTGTCTGGTATCTAATGACCTCATTCATAGGTAGGTGAACAAGCAGACATATACTCGTGAGCGTCATATCATAACTGTCACAAAGCAAATGCATTGAAACTCACCTTTCTTAATTAATAAAGTTCATAAAGCCATTACTTAGGATTGATTTACACTTACCTTACAATTAAAGTAATCTTGATGATCTGGTTTCCTGGTTTGAAAGACATTATAAATTGGTAGGAATGATGACCTAAAAGTAAGGTATGGAAAAGGGAAACACAGAGCTGGAATTAGAGCTTGAACGCATGCAAATGATAGCTTGGGGTCACTTCCCTTAAGGAAAATGGTACTTAAAATCTCCTTGATATTCTCATTGCTTTAAAAAGTGATGTCTGACTTTTCCAGGAAAAGCTATTTCTATCTATCCACGAGATAGAGAAGGCAATGAAACACCAAAGAAAGAATGCCATCCAAATGTAGCTTGCTAAGCCAATGAGTGTACTGGTTTTAATTACAGCAACATGGGCGAAGGGCTATTTATTGGAGCATTAGCAACTCAGGCAGGTATGTGATCAAAGTCCTCTGTCTATGGTCGAGTTCTCAATGCAACAAATAGGCATCTCTACAACAAAAGGCCCACCTTGGAGGCTCTTCCGTGTTTTGTCTTACTTTGCCTCTCTCTCGTCAGCTTACAAATACATAGGAAATGTCACCCACTATTTAAACCTTCACTGGACACACACTATCTGGCCATCAGGGACTTATACACTGTTAGGAAATCTTTCCCCACATAAATGTAGCTGCTAAATTATTAATGCATTTTAGGCATTTTTAGATATGATAATTGGTAGCTCCGGGCTCAACTTCCATGTATGTGCTGAGGATACAGAGGACTTTAATACCTTTTCTTGTGACCCAGATTCATAACAATGTGAGTTCAAGGCAGGAAACTTAAAATTATCAATCAGGAATTCTTCACTAATTGCTTATCATATGCCTAACACCACTATGGGGTCTGAGGGTGAGAGGGAAAAGAAGGAAGAGTGGGATTCTGGTCCTCAACCCTGGCTCTTTTGTGACCCATAAAGACTCAGCTAACTTCTGTGTCTCCTCTGAAAACTGGGGTGTCATAGTGAGTGACGGCTACTTCTTCAGAGGCATGTGAGCAGTAAAGAAAGCATCTACTAAGGATGTGGACTATGTCTTGGGACATAGAAAATACCAAGTACAATAACTTGGAATTTTCTCCATAGAAACTGTTCAGTTGCAAATTATCCTGATTTATTTACTTTTGTTTTTTTATTGTGTGATTATGTATGTGTGTGTATGAGGTTATACACATGAGTTCAGTGCCATGGAAGCCAGAGGAGGGTGTCAGAAGTCCTGAAGCTTGAGTTACAGGTGGTTGTGGGTCACCTGACATGGGTTCTAGCAACCAGACTCAGGTCTCCGTCAAGAGCAGTGTGTTCCTAACTACTGAGCCATTCCTGCAGCCCCTCAAGGGATAGAATTTGAGAATCAAAAGCCCCTAAAGCCAACCATGTTCTAAGACGATTTACAGCCTAGAACAGGGATCATCAAACTCCAGCCTTGGAGCCAAATCCCCAGTGCCTGTTTTTCTGCAAAACTTCCCTTGGTGGTACTGAACAGCTGCATAAGCGATGCCATGGCTTCCCAAACCTAAAATACTTTCCCTAAGGCCCGTTACAGGAAAAGTTTGCCAACTTAGAGCCTAGAGACTTGCTGCAAGTATGAAGAGCAACGTCATCGGGAAGCGGGCATGGAGAGCAGAAATCCCAATCCTATCATAGCCGTGCAGAATCTGGATTGGAATTTAATGCAACCACGAGGTTCTTTGCTGCATAATCAAGTTTGTTAAGCACTGCTGTAGCAGACATTAAAGGCATTCAGACAACTCACTGATCCCGTGAGCAGTGTTCTAACACTGTAGAGGGCTGTTTCTCGAATGTGCGGTGTCAGAACCCCATCGCGGTACTTTCTATCCAATACTCTTGTTGGCCCTAAAATGATGGCTTAGAAGAGGATCCTACTTTTAGCCTTAGCTGAAGAAACCGGGTCTCAAGAGGCTAGATGATTTTTCGCAACAGCTTTCGGATAACCCATGGCTAGCAGGAGTCTGATTTTTGATCTACCAGCTGCCATCCGTTTGCTTGTCATTACCATGCTCTGCTTCCTAAAAATCAAAACAGAGGATGGAGCAAGGAGACATTTCACAAAGAAATCTTGAAGAATTGGCTTAGTGCCTCTGTCTGTCAGACTCCATCACAAAAACAAAATCAACTAAAAGAATGGAAAACAGCAAATTGAATTCCAAGAATTGGTTACACAGGGATGGAAAAACCACAAAGCTATCAGGAGATTGGGAGGCATCCAGGACATGGTGACAGCAGGAAGCTACTGCCATCCTACGGCGGGAGGGAGAAAGTGACGGAACCAGGTGATTGTAGCCCCATGTGGCCTGGGGGATGCTCCTCCAGCACGGGTAGACCTCTCCAGAAGATGATCTAACCACTTAAACATAAGAGCTTGATGGAATTACCCATGGTAGAAAAAAAAAAAAGGAATCAGGAAGGCCCCTGCCCCAACTAGCACAGCCTCTGGTCCCTCCTCTCCAGTAGATGGAAACAAGCTAACTGGAATCATGGACACAGAGTCAAGCTTCTGCCATATATAGCAGGCCAAGCACAAACAGTATACCAGAAGCATATCAGCCAGGGGAGGGCTCATAAATGTAACCTCTGTGTGATAGAAAAGTCTGAGAAACCACTATGTGAAGGTGGCCTTTCCAGTCTATTGAAATAGTTTCATGTCTCAGTTGGTGCCCATGGATTGCTATTGTCTCTACAATTCTTTCTTCCGTTTGTTCCTCGGTGCACCCTTTATTTAACAGTCATCTTCTTCTGCCCTTAGGTTTCCTTGACTGCACCAGCCTTTAGATTACACTCCCCATGCCTCCCTGTTCAGCTCCTAGCTTGAGTTTCACTAGCATTCTTGTGCCTTGGAGATGACACAAGACTGTGAAATGGCGTCCTCAGTGACAAGTAGGGGCAGAGAAGGGTGGTTTGGAACTCTCAGACAGAGTGATCCCATACAGTGAAGGACAATTTGAAGCCTGTGGGGATGGGAGAAGGCAACAGCACAAAATATTTAGACTGTTCTTGTGGGAAATCATTGATATATTTAAATAGAGATGATATATGATTGTATCTGTCTTATATGTACTTTATTCTGGCTACAGGATGGTGCTGTACTGGACTAGGGAGTCCTTTAGAAACCTGTGGCGATAATCCATGTGAGATATAACAGCTGGCTGGTGTAAGGAACGCCAGGGCTAGAAAAGGGTCATTTACAGAAATGGCTGCCACTCTGTTCTGTTCTCCATTTTTCTTAGCAACAGAAACTCAGTTTTATTTGAAGGCATGTATTCCAACAAAGGGCTTTGCTCAAGTCAGTGACTCCAGTGTAATTTAATCATACCCATCCTTTTCCCTCCATGACTTTCTTAAACTTGGAAAGCAATGTGATAAGATTCTGACTAGTGGAAGGAACGGGAATCCATTAGGGCTGGTGGCAGTGGGATCTAAGGGAGACATCTCCTACTACACAATGAAATCATTTCCAATTGAGACTGAGGGAAGAGACCAACACAGACATCTTGGTAGCCATCTTGGGTGGCTGAGGGGATTGATAAAGAAGCATTTGACTTCAATGTGCCATTTTTACCCTCTTAGTTACCCATTCTGGAAAACTGTAATGTGAGCCCACACACATAAATCTTAAGGTGTTTTCCTCATAGATATGGATTATCAGCACATCATAGGATTTAGTAGCTTAGCTTACTGAGTGGGGCATGTGGCCTGACAGTCATTGGGTTGTTGGGCCATTCGAAAGAGCAGGTTGCAATTATTAAGATGGAAACCCCATACATGTCCATTAGTCTTGGCTGAATGGTGTGGATGAGAACATACATGTTTAGAAGCAACCAGAATTTTGTTGGTATGAAGTATATGGGTGGGTGCTATGGTAAACTGAGTCTGGGGTCTGTTTATCCCTGCTAATGAAGTCCAAGTGGGTGGGGCTGAGGTCTGTCACCGGCCATCTTAGTGACATGTTGCTTCCTATTTGGGAATTTTGGTGGTTAGTCATATGGGATAATGTTCTCTGTTTCAGAGTGACATAAATGATCACACACACTCAGCAGAACTCTCCCCACCTACTGGGCTACACAGAGAGTCTGGGTGGTGGTGTGCTAAGATTTCCTGCTGAACAGCAACTGAGAAGGACCTTGGACTGGTTAGGAAGGACCCCAGAGACTATCCATCCTAACACCTGGGTTTGGGCCTGCACCTCAGCCTGTGGCTATCGGCATTTCAAAGGTTCTGAACCTTTCTGAAGGCAATGGTTTTGAAAGCGTAAATGAATAAGCCCAATAAAAACATCGTGACTTTGTTAAAGGGGAGAGAAGGCAGGAGGTCTGGGAATGGCCTTCTATCTTTTGCCCTCTTTACCCCGCTGAGGAGTTGGAGGGTAGGAAAGAATCTACAGAACTTGGGAGAGCAGCTTGGAAACAGCTGATCCAGACAGGAAGGACCAACAACAGTGTCTGTGGAGAGGATGTGACCAGGCCGGAGCTACCCAGGAGGAACACCTCTCCAGGAACAGGGGACTAGCAAGTATTACATTAAATGTATCTAGCACACTCGTGTAAATGAGTAATTCAAGTCTTTCCCTAGGCATCTCTTCAATCCTGCTACTGTTACTTCTGGAAAGGCTCCTTTCTCTGTGCCCCCTGCCAGAGAAACTGTTAGTTCTCCTTACTATCTCTACTTGTCTGGCTCTGGCCTGGTGTGTGAGGCCCTCTGTGGGCTCAGCCTGGAGATTGGCAGTTGACTGTGTTCTCCCTGAAAATGGGCGCCAACTCTGCAGATGTAGAACCGTGGATGGGAGCCGGAGGGGTGAAGAACAGACTGAAGACTTCCACCCCTCCCCATCCGAATTCCAGGGTTAAAGACAGGAGAGGAGGAGATGTGGGAGAGGGAATCCAAACTGGAAAAACCATCCTTAACTCCAGTGGGTGCAGCAGGGTGGAATATGAGAGGGACTGGTTGCTGATGAGATCTGAAAGATTTAATAGTGTGTCCAGGTTCATTCCCAGGGGACTTCTGTCTGGTCTCTCTCAATCAGCCTTCTCACCCCTCTCTTCCTGCCTGCCACCATGCCACCCTGCCAGCTTAATGACTTGCAGCTACCTCTCGGAAAACCTGCCGTCTGAGCGAAACCCTCCCACCTTGACTGTTTTCTTCATTCCCAGGCCTCCATCAAATGGGGTTTTCCTGACCCTGCTTGGCATTTCAACCACACAACCTCAGCATGTTGTTCTACATCAGCCCGGGCACCTCTTCCCCTCCCTTGCCTCTCCCACGCTGGTTCCTGGTGTCCAAGATCAAAGGGAAATATTGTTCAAACTGCAGATGAAGAAACAAGGCTGGCTGCTTTTGATGTCGGGCTACGGAGGTGGGATTGGGCGTCCCCCGCCTGGCTTTTGCTGCAGATGCAATTTGCAGCTGTGATGTTGAGTCCAGGTAATTGTTTCTCACGTCCAAACACAGCTAGTATTTTTTATTTCAGTGTAAATTTTCATTTGGCTAAACAAACAGCTCCTGTCTGCCCCCAGAAGACAGGGGTCTTGGCACACTGGGTACTGGCATTTTCATGAAAACAGAGCCCAGGTAATCAGGAAGGGCCTAACAAGAGGCCATTATGTAGAGTGCGCCCTTCTTTAACTTTCCCTTTTATTGGAATGGTGTAATTTCAGTTTCATAAATACTAAGAGGTTTACCGCTGGGCACCGGGGCTATCCATCTCATTCACCTCGGAAATTAAGGCAGCCTTTCCCTGCAATGTTTCTCTTTGTCTCTAATCTCACTTTAGCTGCCTTTAGGAACTGAGCCAAGATGTAAAGGATTCAGACCATTTTATTTTTTTACAAGGTCAGATTGCTCATGATTCCCTAATAGAGAGCATTGAAAACCTTTTTATGGAGGGGCAATCTTCCCTCTCATATATCTCTCCTTCCAGAAACTCTTACCGTCAAAGACATTAACACAAAACCTTAATCTTCCTTCAGGATAATAATAGTTGTGGTAATAGTACCAGTGGCAGGAAATGTCGTGCATCTGTAAACACGTTACCCGGCCTGGGCTCCGCATGCACATCGTCCATTTAACCCTTGCCATGGCTCTGCAAGGATGCTGCCAGAGCTCTGGTTTACAGACCAGAGTACCAAGGCCCAGGGAAAGCAAATGGATTGTCCGGTGGAAGGAGGAGTTGGGTGAGAGCCTTTGCTTCTCTGCTGAACACTTGGGCGTGCTCTTCCTCAGATATAGTGAAGAGAGGTGGTGTGGGTTTTCACAAGGGCCTTAATTGTGACCAAATCAAGAATGGGGGGTAGCAGGTGGGTAGCAAAGTAGGAAGGTGAGGCCCCATCTTTCAGAGTTGTGGCTTATGAGGAACTTGAATGTCAAGTTATTACCATGCCTTTCCCCTCTCTATCATGTCGTCTCCACTACCTTGGCCTTCCTCTACTCTCCTGGTTCCTTCTCAGGTAAGACTTCCCTGTTCTCACTGTATCCTCTCTCACGCGCTGAGTGGCTTCTCTGTCTATTTTCTTCGGTGGCTCTATTACACAGTACTTCAGTCTTGATGACTGTCACTAGCACCAGGTTATGAGCACCTTGAGAGTATAGGAGTATCTTATGTAATATTTGCAGTCGACTGCCTGACAGTGCATGCATGCATGCATGAATGAATGAATGAAATAAGTGAATATTAGTGAACAACCTACTGTGTCACTATTCAGAAAGTCAGTCAACCTTTTTCCCCTTCAACGTGGGTGAGGTATAATTTTAGAATTAGACTCTGCTTCCTAGAATAGGTCTCTGGCTTTCCTGTTTGCTACTGGAGGGTGAGAATGACAGGTGTCTATCATTCCTTCCTGATGGAACTTTCCCAGTGGATCTCTTTAAAGAAGAGAAGAGTCGTGTCCCCAACGTCCTCACTCCTTAGTTGGAGATTAATTTCCTATAGACAGGTGAATGTCCATATCATCTAGCAAACAGCACATGCCCAGTGAGTGCAGATCTTTTTTTTTTAATTTTTTTTTATTTTTTGGTTTTTTTCTAGATAGGGTTTCTCTGTGTAACCATCCTGGCTGTCTTGGAACTTGTTCTCGTAGACCAGGCTGGCTTCGAACTCACAGAGATCCGTCTGCCTCTGCCTCCTGAGTGCTGGGATTAAAGGGGTGCACCACCACTGTCTGGCCAGATCTTTATTGACCGTGTACATTACACCCAGCCAAATGCCCTTACCCTGGGCTTCATTTTTTTTTTCTAAGGCAATGTTCTTCCTCATGCAACACCCTAATCCTCTGAGTGGTGAAAGGAGAGGGGAAGAAGGGAGCAGGGAGGGGCAAGAAGGGGGTGAAGGGAGGGAGAAGGAAAGTGAGAGGGAGGAGTCAGTCTAAGATCTTCTGCTTCAACCAGGGGGAGGTCTCAGGTTTGCCTTCTGAATCTCGTAGACCCTGTCTTAAATTCTGATTTTAATGTGGGCAGGACACAACTCTATCTTAATCTCTTTAGCATAGTAATGTTGGGGTGTTCGGTGTGGCTGTGAGGAGAGCCATGGAGAAAATCCCCATGGAAACAAACTGAATTGAAAACAGCTACAGGTGGCCTTCCTTGGCACTTGCAGACCGAGAGCTACATACAGAAAGGCAGGTGCTATATTTAATCTTCACTCCTGGATCATAGGGGTGTTTAATCAATGCTTGGAAAAATGAACAGAAGACTATGGAAGGAATAAAGCCATTGGGGTAGCTGTCATGCCCACAGAAGTTGTCTCTTGGGTCTGGATGAGTTTGTACAAAACTTCCTCTTTGTTCAACCAAGAGCTCCCGACCCCACCCTTCCTCCATCTCCAGCCCTCCCCCAGCTCTCCCTCTAACTTCTTGCCTCTGGAGAAATGGAACACAAACTTCCAACTCTGGCTGGGGTTGATATTAGGGTCTAGGGCCTACAGCCTGTCATTTCCAGTTTCCGATAGAGAAGGAAGGAGAAGTGGGGACCAGGACCCTGTATAAATCATAGCTGATTTGCCCAGCAGAGTGATTGACATTCAATCCTGGGAGATCTTCGCAACTTCAGGGATTCTTTAAAAGCCCTCGTCGGGCAGAGTGACCTAATAGGCACATAATGAGAATTAGTATGCCGGCAATAGCAGACTGGAGATCCTTGCTTTTCAGCCGCTGATTGACTCATGTTAAGTTTTCCTTCTTAAAGTGGAACTTCTTTAAAAGTTAATTGGTTTTAAGAGGGCACAGCTAGAGAGTAATAAAGCACAGGCATAGTTATTGAGTTCCTATTACAGCGCTGGGGAGGCAGTAATAGCTGCTGTCTGTGATAGCGTCTGTCTACCCAGAACCTTCTGTGGGCTGTCACGCCGAGTTCTCAGTCCAGGCGTACCAGCAACACAAGCATTGTTCTTGCTTCCGGGTAATTGTTTCCGTTATGTATTTGAGGAACTAAGGGCCTGGGAAGCGTACATATTTTGCGTAAAATCGCATGGCCGGGAGGTGATCAGCTGGACCGGTGATTTCGAGGTCTTTATATTCTAGCTGGAGGAGCCAATGCCGGATGTTGGAGCACAGCTCAGGGAGCGGCAGGGAAGCAAATGATTTTGAAAGGAGTTTTTACTTAGCTTTGAACCGTGAATGGGGATTACTGCCTAGAGAACAGAAGGGAAGTCCACATAGATAGAACAGGGGGCAAGTGTGAGAATCCATGCCTGAACATTCAGGAATGGCGGGCAATTTTCTGATGCAGCATGGCTGTAACAGCATAGACTGAGGGACACTGGCCAGAGGGCAGAACGTGAGAGGAAGGTTAGATCTTTAAAAGCCAAAACTTCAGATTCTGGTTAATGAGGTAGCACCAAAAACTTCCAAACATCCGAGTGCCTGGCGATGTCTTTCTCCCCTGGACCAGGCACTCAGAGTAGTGGGGCTGTGGACAGAGACCGGTGGGAAGGTCTCAGTCATGTGCTTCAGTCACTTCAGAGGTATTAGCAGTGGAAGACTTCAAAATTGGGACACAAGCTTCGAGTCAAGGCATCTGTGTCGAGCCGGGAGCTTGACGCCTGGTGGTGGCTTCGTCAGTGGAGCTGGACACTCAGCATTCAGGACTCTGTCCTGCAATTCCCCCCCAGAACCTCCGTTTGAAGTGGAACGTAATGAGAGCAGTGTTTCTCAGAAAATAAAGCTGTACCACTAGGTAATGAGGAAAACATTCCAATATTTATTGGAAATGAGAGACAACATCCCAATAGGAAAACTAGGTGGGGAAGGCTAGGAGGGGCTTATTTTATTTTACTGGGAGCCTTAAAATGTCTGTAGGGCTTTCTTTCTTGTTAAATATTTCTTTCTTTATTTACTTATTTATTTTTGAGGAGACTGAATGTATTTCAAAACCAGGTTTTATAGAGTGTTTTAAATTCTGAAAAATGAGAGCACCAAGTTTACTGTAAGGCCCCACCCATGCAGAGGGTGGCAGTTTTATGCTTTTGTCTTGTTCTTTGAGTGAGCTTTCAGACCAGAGGGTCCAATATCAGATCCCACAGGGACACAGTGTAGGAGGGCTGTCACCACATTTGCCCTGGCTGTGCCAGGTCCCACCATGCCTGGAGAAGGGGCGGTTTCAGGAGCCAACATTCTTATAAAGAAGAGATTCATTTCCCCCTCCTCATCAAATACCATTTTTCATTGCGCTGGCCTTGTTAAAAGCCTAATATAAAATCCCAAATGCATGCTACCCATCTGCTTTGGATGGCAATCTCCCAGTCATGTAACAAAACGCACCTGTGTTATCAGCCTGCTGTGCAATGGTGGCCTTCACTTGCACATGGCTTCTCAAACTTATTTCTCCCAGAACAACTATTATCATTTCTCCTGAATGCTCTATGACATCCTATGTCTATGTAATGAGAAAGAGTGTGTATGCACGTGTGTGTGTGTGTGTGTGTGTGTGTGTGTGTGTGTGTGTGTGTGATACGGGGGGGGGAGTGACTATATGCACATAAATAAATCTCCCATCAAAGCATTCATTTCTGTATGCTGAGGCAGAGATAGCAGCTGAGGGAAAGAGACAGGCTTAGGGACCCACTGATCAGCAGTTGATGGGCACAGGAATCAAACTCAGGACTCTGGACTTTCAAGCCCAGGCTTTCCCACAGAGGAACACAGCTTCCCGAGAGAATGGCCACAGCCACTGGCTTATGCTTAGACACTGGGACATGTGGCTTTTGTTATGGATTACCTAAAGCAGGGTAGTTCCATCCATCTGGATACATTTCCTCCCTAGTACGCCTTTGAAAGCAGGGTTATTTCTGAGCAACCCTGAGATTCCTGTCTCCTCCCTGTAGCAAAATGAAAGAGAGACACCTGCATAGATACAAGCACATGTATGCAGCCTTCTGTATCTTTTAATACATGACAGACAAACGACAGACACATACACACACTAGACAATTTGTAGGTCCAGCTAAGGCCTGACCATTTCTTTCTGGCTTTTTTTCCTTCTTCATGGGAACATCTCTGTTCCAACAACACAGCTAGCCAGTAGCCTTCTCCAGAGACAGCAACTGCTGTTCTCTCTCGCTTTATTCTAGTCTTTGCTCAGGTATGTCTCTCTTCAAGATCTTCCAGGCCATCACCAGATACTTTATAATATTTTGAGATTG
>NC_022016.1:71114541-71122860 GCF_000317375.1 Microtus ochrogaster
TTTAAGATAGTCATCAGTCTGATTACAGGGCAAGGCCTGTTCAGGCACCCTCTCGTCTATTGCTTAGAGTCTTAGCTGGGGTCATCCTTGTGAATTCCTGGGAATTTCTCTAGTGCCAGGTTTCTTGTTAGCCCCATAATGGCTCCCTCAATCTATGTGACTGGGTGAGTTTTTACTCCTGTTACCAAGGAAAGAACAACAACAACAAAAAAGGAAAGATAGTATGAAAAAAATTAAAATCACTTAGTATATTCCTATGGCCCCTACAAAATGCCTCTTATTTCTGGGCTGGGAGGAAAAGAAGATGTACAGAAATGTTTGCTTCTCCTCTCAGGGAGCTGACAGAAAGAAGCTGAAGGTAGGCCTTGTGCTGTTTTATTGACATCTAAGAATACCACTTATCAAAAATCACAACTTAGAGATTGCTCGAAGTGGGTTCATTTTCTCCTCTAAACCACTTGAGTGGTTCTCGCCAGAGAAGAGCAAATTTCACACTCTTTGAAAGCCAATCTTTCCCAGAGTCCCTGACTAGCCACAACAACAACAGGGATCCCTGACCTCTTGCGGCTTTCAGGGGACGATGCCTATACTCCCAGGCAGCTGGCCAAGGCTGCCACCGTGTGCCTGTCAGTGGTGTCCTGTGGCCTCTGCTCACAGGCTCTCGCAGATCTCAAATCTTGCAATTCCAGGAATCCCCTTCCAGGCAGTGTTTATGTTGTTGGTCAGTGTCTCTCCTACTTGACTACTGACCAGAAAATTCAGGCAAGCATCTGACTTCAGTGGGAAATGTACCAGATCCCACAAATCACGTCTCAGGAGACAGTGCATCCCGGTGGGGAGAAGAGAGATAGGGGCTTACTCTTTGTTTGGCTACTTAAGATTCAAAAGTGGAGAGTTCTTCTTCCACTACGTTTTTTCTACATGGTTTTTCATTGAATCATTTAATTATATGTAACATGTTCTATTCTGAGAATTGTGAGCTTTTTATGGTATTGGTCACTATCGAGCTAAACATTTCAAGGCAGAAATGAGGCCACCTCATGTTCCCCATTCCTTCTGCCCGGTTTCACACAGTAACTGCCCATCGGCCCAGATTCTGGAGTGAGGCTAATGTGGAGAGAGTCTCAGATGAGCCAACAGGAAGAGCCATAGAACAAAAACAAGTTGTTAATTGATTGGAGTCGCTGCCATTGTCTTACTCTTTGCTACTGAATCCTGCCAGTATGTTTTGACTAACCCAATCAATGTCTCCATTATATGTAAGGAAACCGAAGCTCAGGTAAGTGAAATTGACAGGTTTTCTCAGAGTCACATAAGCGTTTTGAGCCTCCGAGTCTGAGCCCCACAGTCAGGATTCTGCTTTTCTTGGTGCTCTTTTCCCTGCACCTGCCACCTGGAGTATTATTTGGTATCCTGTATTAAGGTTTACTCCACTGGAGGCTAACCTGTGACTCCTGCATTCTTGATCCCACTTTGGAAGTAGTACGGGATAGTGACAAAGAAGAACTTTGGGATTCAGTAGAGATGGAATTAAGTCTGAGAATTGTCATTTGCTAGTTCAGTGTCCTTGGCATGTGGCAGTGTTTTTTCCCCTGGGTTTCCCAAATTACCCAGAATTTCAGGGACTGGCAGTCTTTAACAGCGAAGAACAGTTACTGCTGACGGCGTGACACCAGGTTTCAGTGGCAGGGCATTCCTTCGACTGAGATGAAGGAGGCTAAATAAATTTGTGATTCCCTGTGAGTGACAACTTCAACTCCAACTTTCTCTGGCTCCAAAGTGTTCTCTTGCCTCTCTGGGAAATTAGCTGAGCTAGCGTACTAAATCCATAAAGGAAGAGGGGAGAGCCCAGTTATAATGATTAGCTTAAGTGTCCAAAAGCTTCCTATTTCAGCCTGTTAGTCTTAGAGTTTCAAGTTGATTTCATCTTTGGCCATTCTTCTTTCTCTCCAACTTAGCATCAACAGCAGCAGGCATTGCTTTGGCAAGGTTACAGGATAAACTGGTTTTAGGACTTCTGCATCCAGAAGACAACAAAACAAAATTAAAAAAAAAAACTCCTTAGACACTTTGCTTGATCATTTTACATCTCTGAGTCATTGTCTTTTTCTCTGGTCCTCAGAAAGGTTTGGTGACGAATGTGTCACCTTCTAGGATGATAGAGATAAAGAGAGAAGTTTCTTAGATGGGTTGCTCTCCATTCTTCTGCCCATAAATGACACACTCTCATGTCCCGGTTCTCCAGAAGGCCTTGGTCCTAACAGTCTCATTCAGCATCAGTGTTGATGTAAAGTCAGAATCACTTTAAATCCTGCTTCCAGAAAACAAGTCTTGGGGCTAAAGAGATTGCTTAGTAGTTAAGAATGCAAATTGATGCTGTTCTTGCAAAGTACCTGGGTTCAGTTTCTCTCACCCACAATGGGTAGCTCACAAAGGCCTGTAACTCTGCCTCCAGAAACTCCAATGCCCTCTTTTAACCTCTGCAAGTACTTATAACATGTGCACATACCTGCTCTAACATACACATGACTTTTAAAGTAGTAAAAATTCTTTTTAGCATTTTTTTTTATTTTTGAGATTATCTTTAATTAAAACATTTCTCCCTTCTCTTCCTTACATCCCAAACTTCCCATATACTCCTCCTGGCTTTCCTTCAAATTCATGGGCTCTTTTTTTAAACTGTTGCATGCATATATGTATATATGCATATACATGTGTATTCCTAAATATAACATGCTCAGTCTGAATAATGCTACTTGCACATATGTTTTCAGGCCTCCTGACCATTTGGTATTGGACAACCAATTGGTGTGTTCTATTTCTCCCCCTCTCCGTCTGTCTTGGGGTTAAGACTCATAGGATTTTTTATGTCCAATTTGGTATGTCTATAGGTAGTGCCATCCTTTTTCAGATTACGTTTGGGTAATAATGCAGTTGAGACTTTATGGGTGTAACTTCTGACATTACTAGGAGACACGGTCTCACCTCTTTTAAAACATTGGGTCTAGCCTCGGTATGCCCAACTTCAGCTGCCTAGTGGGGGTAAGGAAGAGAATGCCCCTGCCTAGGCTGATGTAGACTGCATGAGCCCCTGTATTCTTTAGGAAGACTTACCCTGTAAGGGGCACTTGGCATTGTCCTTACGGTGTCAGCACTTCTGTGGCTTCTTTCACTGATGGTGAAGATAACAATCTCTGCAGAGCGTTGTTAGATCCTCATACATTTATCCCTTGCCCTTTCCTGCTCTGGCTTCTTCTTTGCAGGCATCCTTGCTTCTGTGCCCTTTGACAAGAGGCTGCTAATAAGAGATGACTTCCTGTGGTCTTTTGGTTCTGGGGCGAGAGCTGTGTGGGGAAAGTGTTCAGCTTCCCTTTCTTGGAGACTTCCATTCTATAGGCTTTGTCTTAATCCCTTTCCATATCTATTAACCCACTCGATTTTCATGTTAACACTGTGAAGTCCATGTGCCTATCACACTCATTTTGTAGATAGGAAAACTGAGATAGGGTGGTATTATGTGTCCTCTTCAAGATTACTGATGTGGGGATATTTATAGCTCACATCCCTCGAACACCAAAACAGTAAGTCTCCAAAGAGTTACAATATAAAAGGGGAGGGATTGCTTCAACCTGTGTCTTTTCTAGGTCCTCCAGGGGGCAGATGAAATGCTGGGATAGCCTCATCCCCAACATGAGGGGCCACCCCATGCCACGAATTAGAGCATGACTCTGGTCACCTGGACTCTGCTTACTTTCCCTGATCAGCTACCATCATTCCCCTCCCCGGGGCTGTCAGTGTGTCCTGGGAAGAGTTCTAAATTGCCCACCTCAGAGGTCGCTGCAGAAAGACAAAGTGAGTAATTAAAGGGGAAACACAGAGCCTTGCCTGTTTGACTGTCAGATAGGGATTAGCGATGCTCACACAAGCCCAGTACTGCTTGTCTCTGAGCTGGGATCGGCGATCACCCACTCCCTCATATCTTGCCCTCTGAGAAGAACCCAGGTGCCCTAGGTTCCGAGAGGCAGGTGTGAGCTGCCAAGCTCACCGCAGCACAGGGCCTTTCAAGGCTGCCCACCTTCTCTTTCTCTTCCTCCCCGAAAAGCAGTGGCTTTGAGAAATAGTGGGGGTGCTTAGTCAATTAGGCAGCAGCACACCCATTGATCTCTGGCATGCTAAGGTTAGAAGAACAATTACCCAGCCTGTAATCCGTCTCTACCTTGCTCTCCAGAGCTGTTGCAATTACGGAAGATTGTCAATGTCAGCTTTGTTCCCCCAGTGTCCTCCCCTCCTGCTGTTTCTCTTTCCTATCCGTCGCTGTCTTTGCCTTCCTCACTCTCATTATTTTCCTGACCTCCCCTCTTTCCTTCTCTTTTCTCTTCATCTAGGGAGTAATGAGCTTACTTGGTCACTTTCAAGGCCCTTCCCCGGCTTGCTGTGGATTATCTGTTCAGGGAGGTGACACCACCACCACACGGAGGAAAGCTTTGGGAACCAGACCTGGGTGAATTCAAATCCTGATGGTTGGTTTGCTTGCAATGATGGCCTTTGGTTTTCCCCTTTCAGAGTAGCCTGGATCAGCATGTGAACAGATTTGGTGCTGGCAATGACAAGTGACTTCCTGGAGGATAGAATTATCACCATTATTTGTTCTTCTCTGTAGAAAAGAGGTGTCCAAAAAAAGTAGTCTCTGCCCTCATAGCCCCACCAGACCTCAACTACAGTAACAACTATTGATTTATAAGGCTCTGCCTTCTCTCAGCCTGAGTCAATAATGTGGACTGTTAGGAGTTCTGGCCTTAAAGCAAACAGAAAACCAACAAAGCAATGGTCTATGGCAGTCAACTGTGCAGTGACTCAGAAAGAGTCCTCCCTATCCCATAAACAGCTCCAAAGGCCCAGGCTTTTCTGACTACTTCTCTGCCCGCTCTAATGATCTACGTGTTCTGTTTCCTACGGGGATTGGAGGGCCCTTGAGTCAGTGAGTGAGGGCAGAAATGAGATTACTTAAGGCTCTTGGTATAGACACAAATCTCATCCTGCAATAGATCTGAAGAAGTGCTATGGTTTGGACCAGTGGGCATGGGTCTTAGTTACCCTTGTGCAAACTGTCACTCATCTGAGCACGCTCCTACAATCCAATGGCAACAGTTGTTAGGGAAGATGTGCTGAGCACAGTTCTCAGACGTCTCATGGTGAGCTGGATGCTTGGCATGGATTTCTGCACCATCAGAATTAGTAGTCATCTTGGAGAAACCAGATGTTTGTAGCAGATGCCGTGCATAATTCGAGAGACAGTATAGCTTTGAGGTCAAATGCAAGGACTCTTGTCTTTGCCTGGGTCTATGTTATGTCTCTGGCCTGCTTATTGGCTATTACCTTGGGCAAATTAACTAACCTCTACTTGTCCTCATTTTCTCACCCTTAAAATGTGTCATGAAATATTAGTACCTCTTTTATTGAGCTATTCCAAGGGTGAAGACAGTGAATAGATATAAGGTCTTAGAACCATCACTATCAACCATCACTATCCAGATGAATCTTTAGCTCAGTTTTGGTACTATCTTTGTGTGCTCATCTTATGATAAATCTGCTTTAATGCCCTCTCAGTAAGTCATTGCATGCTCTTGAATCCTCTGGCCATATTTGATTGGACCAAGGATGGGAAACAGTTTTTGAGTTGGACTGATTAAATTCTTAGTAATTTTGGAATTTAGTAAATGTATATATGAACATGTGTGGAACAGAGAGATGAGGGGAGAGACTGAATTATGAAAATTGGACACAAGATCCACAAGGCAAACATCTTCCCTTGACTCCCACTGGGATGGACTAGAGGAGCTGAACAAGACATGGAGATGGGGGAAGAGAGACCAGAGACAGAGAGTCAGAGATGGAGGGAAGACAGGGTAGACTGGAGAGGATTGCAGGAGGAGACACAGGTAAGATGCAGTGATGGACAACCTTATCAGCTCCAATTCTAGTGTGTTTTTGCATCCCAGCTGAATTTGGAAGATACTGTGACTTTGTATGGCTGTAACGAACTATAGGGATTCAATACTCCATAGGTTCTGTCCTCCTTGACTCAGGCTGTATGCCTGGAAGTGTTCTTCCTTGTTCCCACCTCTCAGAGAGGATGTCTTTATCTTGACTTTAACTTCAGTTGAAGGCGTGAATATGGAAAAATATGTATTGGCTGTCAACTTTCCTGTTGGAAGTCACAGAGATCGCTTCTTACAATTTCATTAACAAAAAATTTTATGTGACCACCTGTATCTTTCAAAGACATGAGAAGCTCACACTTAGTATTTACTGGTAAGGCATTCAAGGATGTTTTTGAACTGCTGCTTTCTCTCCCATCCTACTTTGAATTATTTATATTAAATGAGCTATTAAACAAAAGTGCCACTTAACAAAAATGGCTAGAAAAAGAAAGTCATGGTTTCCTAGATGACTAGGTGAAAGATCACGTAGGCCAAACTGTTAGTGCTTTTGAACTTGAAAAAGAAGGAACAGAAAAGAACAGAAGGGTAGATGGTTTGGAAGCTGGGTCAAGGATGTAACACTGAGTTTGGCTTTGGTGATGGGAACATTGGTCTGACAGCTTCTTCATTTGGTCTTTAAAATATCAATAAGAATACACATGAGAGCGCTGGAGGGAGGCTTCAGTGGTAAAGACTGCTCAGATCTAATAGCCTACACACACACACACACACACACACACACACACACACCCCACTTTTTAAAGCACAAGGGATTAGGTACCCTAAAATCTAGAGTCTGCACTCCTGCTTGCTAGGGGCAAAGTGAGTTGATGCGTGGCTGGCACCTAGCAGAAAATGTAGAGCTACTAGACGTTTGGGAAAAGTCAGCTGTCCTCCCTGTCTCCTTCCGCCACAGCTTTGTCTCCTCAGGTAGCAGTGGGAGAAAGCTTTCTCTTTATATTCTTCTGGAGAATCAAAACATGGCTTGCTGGTGAAATCTTGAGGAGCCACAGGATTGAGGGGTTTGCCATTTTACTGGAAGACCATCTTAACTGTTGGCATAAAATGTGTTGCTATAGTATTACAAACTAACAGACTTAAGGATCTGAGATACTGTTTCATATAGATAATGTATATTTGGAATCTTCTCTGAGAATTCAGGAATTCATACTTTTACCTAATAATGGAAATCTTGGGCTGTTTATTTTCTTTCTTGTAACTGGAGAAACTGAAGAAAAAAAATACTATGGGTTAATAGTAACATTTGAATCTTAGTGAGATGTAGTTTTATTTCTAAGCAGCAGCGCTGGGGATGGTTCTCTTCTACAATAACACCAATGCGTCATTCATCACCTCAAGGCAAAGTTGAAGTATGGTTCCAGTAACATCTCTGCTGGTATTTTATTTCTTCCTGCTTTTTGCTTTTGCCTATTTCTTTACACAGTACTATTTATTCCATCTGGAGCTAGACAGTGAGAATGTTTAGAATGTTGTTTTTGTTTCATGTAATATAAAACACACCTCAGAGAGACTTAATAATGGAATGCCTAGTCTCCTATATTTGCAAAGTCAGAGATAGAGAGAGAGCCAAGGTTGGTTTGACCCTGTGATCAATCATTATTACAGAAGTATATTCTTTGTATCTTTTTGATCTACCTTTTATGGAGTCAGTTTTCTTTATTTGAGGTCTTAGTCTAGCCATTGATCTTGCTGGTCATATCCACCTCAGTTCCATGCCCCATTGGCCATCACTTTGTTTGTCACTTGCACATTCTGGATTATTCTGACCCACATAATAGGTTTCACTAGTCGACTTATGTGCACTCCTGTCTGACCCATAAAATGAGTTGGATTGGTTCCTAGAAACATCCTATCGCCATCCCAAACTCTACCTGAGTCTTTTACTTTGCAGTTCGCTAGCTGGAATGTGTAAGCCTGTAAGAAAGGAGCCAAGAAAGTGTCTATTCAGGATTGTATTAAACATGGTTCACACTGATATATATATCCCAAAATATGTCTATGTCCTACCTCAGTGGTGGGTGACTCCAATCCTCCAGTCACATGGACCAAAGCCTGGCTTGTCAGCTCTGACCATGATATTTTCTCTTTTCTTACTCAGTTGCCCTCTCTAGTCTTCCTCTTGGTTGTCCAGAGACTGGCTTCAACATTCTGTCACTCAGAAATATAAGAATACAGTGCTCCTCACCTGAGTGTCCTGGCCCCAGGCCCTGATCACACCTCATATACATGCTCTAGACCCCCAGGCCCTGATCACACTTTACATGCATGCTCTAGACCCCCAGGCCCTGATCACACCTCACATACATGCTCTAGACCC
>NC_022016.1:71122960-71149656 GCF_000317375.1 Microtus ochrogaster
CATGCTCTAGACCCCCAGGCCCTGATCACACCTCACATACATGCTCTAGACCCCCAGGCCCTGATCACACCTTACATGCATGCTCTAGACCCCCAGGCCCTAATCACACCTCACATACATGCTCTAGACCCCAGGCCCTGATCACACCTTACATGCATGCTGTAGACCCTCAGGTCCTGATCACACCTCACATACATGCTCTAGAACCCCCAGGCCTTAATCACACCTCACATACATGCTCTAGACCCCCAGGTCATGATTACATTTCACATACAGGCTCTAGAACCCCAGGCCCTTCTAAGTTTTGCCATCTCAATGCCTTCCTTTCAGAGTAGCACAGTGAATTTTCTAGACAACAGCTTCAATACTATCTTATTCCTTGTTCAAAAATTCCTTTAATGGCTTCTAAGGAGTGAGTCCAGCTTGCTTATCTGGTCAGATCCGGCTCTTAGAGTTGTCACAGCCCACCACGTAGCTTCCCCAGCTATAAGCTGTCAACCCTAATAGGGCTGCTGTGGTGGCTAGCTGAGCCAGTCCTTGTCATGGGTGACACTGGGTATTGTGGGTATTGGACTCTCTGGCATCTAGAAGCTGCTCAACACTGCCTCCTTTTCCTCTACATTCCTCTTGACCTGACCTTTGGAGTGATCACAGACACTGGAGCGCTCTCTTTTGTAAGCCAAGACTGAAGCATTTCTGGTTTCCCCTTGCTCAGACAGGAGCTGATCACTGCCCTCCCATTTCATCTCTGCAATGACTCATCAAGTAATGAGGGCAGTGCTTTGGAAACTGTGTTGGCTCCCTGGTGGCTGGGTCTCTAAGTGCCTGGCCTACTACTGAGCAAGGAATGTGTCTCTGTCTCCATGCTCTTTTCCCCCTAGAACCTGGGCCCCTGGCTGGGGTACCAGAAAGAATGGGAAATGAATTCATATGTTATTGGCTCTCGGGGTACACCAGCCGTTCCTCATATCTCCACTAATGATTTTTTTTCAGGTGAAGATTTAGCTAAGAGGCTTAATAAAACATATGTGTGTGCTGCCATCAGAAAATGAGGGTGTTAGCCCTGGCTTGAGCCCTGACTGCCATACATTTAGTGCAGGGTACCTACTCTTTCTGGATCTCAGTTTCCTCAACTCTAAAATGGGAATAGTGTTTTTGTTTTCTTCACTAGACTTATGGAAAGATTGGATTAAAAATAACATTCAGCATTGTTTTTAAATGAACAAACTCCTTATTGATGCTGGTCTGCTGTGATGAAATTGCTCTGCTTGGAATGGGCCTCCCTTCCCACTCACTGTGAACCAGGAGTTGTTGATTCTAGAAGACTCGATTTTAAAAGAGTGATAATTTCCCTACACACTTCACTGAATTGTTGTGTATGGGTTCTTTGTAAAATCATAAAGCGGCAATGATAATTACTGTTCTCCAGGCTAATCATGCTACCTAAAATCATTCATGTTTAGTAAATTGTAACAGTGAATACATTATTCTTGGAGGCCAGTGACCCATTTAGAAGCTGTGGGCAAGTTAAATCATCTCTTCGTTTTCCTCAGGTGTTACATTAAAAGGGTAAGTTTGGTAGACACTTGAATCAACGCTGCGATACTGGAGGGGGGCAATAAAGAGTAACACCAAGTGCTCAATAATCCACATCATATAAACAAATGAATGTGGTGAAGATGATTTCATGGGGTGATTGCAAAGTCTGTGTGGAATATAAAAGTTCTTCATAATCCTGTAGAGCGATGCCCACGTAAGGAATATTATTACATGCTAGAACAGCATATGACCGACTTTTTCCAGCCTTCTCCCCCAGAACTATCTCCTTTGGAATGTCGGTGTGCCCTAATGAAACACACACGGTTTTCCCATACTCAGCGCTCAGGGACGGAGGCTGATGCTGACCATGAAGCCTAAGGATGATATGGGTGAGCCAAGCAAAACTGGCAGCATCAGACATGCGCGAGGTGCTTTGGTTTATCTGCATTTTCTATTCATTTTCATGCTATCAAGAACTGAACCTACAAATCATGGGTCCCTTGTACTTGTAATCATAACCTTTCTTTTGAGTTTTTGAATGTTCCAGAAGTTGGTGCATACATTCTTCAAAACTTTTCTTAGCCCTGGCAAGTAGTGAATTGAATACAACTCTTTCAACTGAAACAAAGGTGAACTAAGGAACGAAAATCCTCTAGCTTAGATTTTGAAAGTATGCCAGATCCTCCTGCCTTTATATTGTAGGCACAGGGACCTCAGGGTACTTGCACAGTTCTCTACTTTCCTCTGCCACACCCTGGGAAGTCTGTGTGTGAACCTTTCTAAATGGTACTTTGACTATCTATCAAGCCTCTTCCTTGCCTTCAGAGAGTTCTGTTCTTACCTGATGTCAGCCCATCCTGAATGGTACCTCTGTGGTCCCAGCTCTGCCCTTCAGAGACAGAACCTAATTATTTTACCCATTTTTCCAGGTGTCCAGTTTCAAATATTTGATAATTATGCTCTTGTCCTCTCATGATATTTTCTTCAGGCTAAGCCTATCTTTAAATAACTATGGCTAACTTACTGTTTGTGAAGATAATACACAGTACAGACGAGGTAAAGTGCATGCCCCACGAGGGGTCTCCAATCCTTTAAGCTTTTTCTTGAGTACATCGCCTACAAAATGCACGATCAAGAAATGTGCAATCAAGTTACAAAAGAGAAATCATAAAACTGTATTGTCTTAAACTAGTTTACAGGGCTAGAGATGGCTCAGCGGTTAAGAGCATTGCCTGCTCTTCCAAAGGTCCTGAGTTCAATTCCCAGCAACCACATGGTGGCTCACAATCATCTGTAATGAGGTCTGGTGCCCTCTTCTGGCCTTCAGGCATATACACAGACAGAATATTGTATACATAATAAATAAATAAATATTTTTAAAAAATAAACTAGTTTACAGTTTTATGGTAGGGGGTATTCATAATCCCTTTGGCTACCCTGGTCTTCCTGTCACCCATGGGACGTGGGATAGATGGATGAGGTGGCTGAGGTACCAAAGGCCAAGGCAGTGAGCCCAATGTCCTCTGCTTTGGACGATAGTACTGATAATGTAAGGAAGAAGTACCAGTTGCTGGTAGGCTGCTCGCTGCTGGGCTCCACGCCAGTGCTTCGCACACATTAGTTCTGATCTGCACAGAGACCTTGCTGCTTGCAGAGCAGAACCCCGGAGTGTCAGAACACATGGCTACTCTTCCCTGTCTTATGTCTATCCTCACTAGCTAAACTCATTGCTCTTGCATTTCACCATCATGGATCCCTTCAGCAATCGGGGAGCCTATGTGACTGGCCCAGTGCCAAGCAGTGGGGGTAAAAGGAGGAGGCCTGACCTCTGTCCATCGTGAATTAGGTTTCAGTAGGAAAACAGTCACAATGGTACAGAATTTACATTGTGATGCTTATCACTAACTAAGAAATTAACATTACATTTAGTACAGGATTTGTGGGATAGGAGAATTATCCCGAGAATTATCTCTGAGAGAGGAGAGAATGTTCTCAGAAAGCGGGGACAGAATGAGTCAAAGCCTTGAGGTGATGGTGTCTAGATGCAAGGAACGAGAACTGCAGGGTGCAGCCAGGAGGGCAGAACCGAGATCCAGAGCCTGCAGAGCAAGCAGCCCAGGTGAGGAGTTTGTTCTTTAAACGAGGACACTGTGGGAATTTGAAAGGGAGAAGGACGGTGTTCCGTTCTGTTTGAAGAGCACTCTGCCTGCAGAGCGGGAAGCAGACATGTGGAAAAGAGTGATCAGGAGCCCTGTGGTTAACTGCGGAGCAATTCACGCACCTGGAGTGGGACTTTGCATGTAGGAACATGGCCAGGATCACACCTGGGTACCCTCCAGTGCAGTAGTCGTATTGCCACCTGGCAACCTGGGTGCCAAACGCTGTTGGACCCACTTCCCATCACTTATGCAGGCTTGGCCAGGTCACCCAACCCCTCTTTGTCCTATCTTCTCCTATGGGAAATGATACTTTATATAGAGGTTTTAAGATTGTGAGAATTAATATAAGCAAAGCACTTAGAATATGTTTGGCATATACTAAATGTTATTGTTTAAGGGTACCTGTGTGCATGTGATGTGCATGTAGAACCAGAAGCTAGCATGAGGTATCTATCTCAGTTGCTCCCTAGCATAGCTTTTAAGACCTAGTCTTTCCCTGAAACTGGAACTCATGAGTTTGGCTACACTTGGTAGGCAAGCATGACCCTATTCTTTCTACCTCTGCCTCCCCAGTGCTGGGATGATAGGCAGGTGGACCATGTCTGGCTTTTTATGTGGGTTATGGAGATCTGAGCTTTCCTAAATGGGTCATCTTCTCAACTCCAAATTTTGCTTATCATTGTACATATGTGTACATATTGGGGGGTAACTGCTACAGTATGTGTTCGGAGGTCAGAGGACAACCATGTGGCCTTGGTTCTCCCCTTTGACTTTTGCATGGCTTTTAGATATAACTCTTACCTGCTGATCTAACTACTGATCTACTATATATATACATATTGAGTTATATATATACATGTATATATATATATGTGTATATATATACATATATTTATGTGTGGTATGTTTTGTATATGCATGTGTGACAGTGCATATGTGCACACATGCATGTGCAATCCCAATCTTGGTGCTTTGTGTTTCCCTGGATCAATCTCCACTTCAGTTATTGAGGCAGAGTCTTGCTGAACACTTGACTATTGTGACTGATCTAGCTTGCCCTGGAGATTCCCCATCTCTGCCTTCTGAGTATTGGGATTACAGGTGGCCACTATACCTGCCTAGCATTTATGTGGGTTTAGGGATCTGAACTCTGGTCCCTAAGCTTCTCTGGCAGGTATTTTATCTATTGAGCTACCTCCCCAGACCCAACCTACTATCATTTTTATAACTACACACTGTTGATTAAATACAATTTTGGGGAACTTAAATCCATAAGATGAAAACCAATCTCTGTTTTCATCACCTACCAGGTCATACTAGTGCTTGTGTCTGACATTCAGGTTCCCCTCCCTGATGGGTGCCTTTGAGCCTGGAGCCACGTGCACTGCTTCTCTGTCTCAGACTCGAGTCATCCGGTTTTTGTTCTGAGGACCTCTTTTCTGTCCTCCTGGTTCACATCTCTCCTTCCATCCAGATCTGACTGCTCCTCCCTCACCTCTTGCTCCACTCCTTTTCATTCTTATTGGCTGTCACTATCTCAGAGAGTCCCCCACAGCAACTTCTCGTGGCGGATACTGTGAGGCACCACACAGATCCCTCTTCAAGGAGAGATTTGGTTTGTCTTTGGTTTGGCTTTGAACCTAAGTTCAAGGGCTGCCCTGGGGCTACATCCACAAGCTAAGAAAGCTTGACAGGTCTCTAGGGAGAACATGGGTTGTGCAGGGGTACTGGTCTTTTTTACATGTTACTTTTCCATAGATAGAATCCAGGCGAATAGCTCCCCTCTCCTGCTGTCAGCTCCAGCTTCCTTTCTCTCCCCAGGTGTGCATTCCAGGAGCCGATCACACACTGAACACCATCTTGCTCACTGTTCTGACTGCCTGTCACTAGAGTAGGTGTCCAGAGAGCCCAACAGCCTGCAGCCATGCCTGCTGCTTATCCCAGCTGGGAAGCCACTTGTCATACCTCCTACCAACCGGCCTGTACATTTTCCTCCTAGGACACCTCAGTCTGCTCTTGACTATGTTTTATTGCTCATTTCCTTTCACTCCCAGATCCCTGGGCTATAATGAAAAACTCTTTTTCTTTTCACATTTTTATTTTGGCCAGCTTTTTTTGATACAATTATATAGCACGGTGACTATACTTAATGCTACTGTGCTATATACTTGAAATTTGCTAAAATAATATGATTCTCTCTCCATTTAAAGATTTTTTTGTGTTATCAGACCTTTTGGAGGTATCATTATACAGCATGGGGACTGTAGTTAATACTACTATATTGTACACCTGAAATTTACCAAGATATAAGATTCTTGTCGGCCTTGAAGGTACTCAACACATACAGTTGAATGAGTATGGTGTAATATAAGATTCTTGTCAGCCTTGAAGGTACTCAGCACATACAGTTGAATAAGTATGGTGGTAATATAATGGCTAAGCTTACCTGGTTTTTGAACCGAAATATCTGGAGCTTGAATTCTGACTGTGAGTGACACATCTTAACCAGTGTTCTTGCACCATCTTTCGAGTGCTGGGAACTACAGGGTTTGGCCTAAGGCATAACTAGCATAACTGACAGTTCATTTCTGGGGTGGTTGTGAGGATGGCAAAGATAATACATAGCACCTCATTCAGGGTAAGCAATTATTATAGACACAACTGTTATCAATTTTTCTATCTAGATGTATTTTAAAAAATTAGTTTATGTCCAATCTTCAAGTCCCTTATAGTACCGGGCATGGTGCTGAGCAGAAGGGAGGTACAAATTTGAAGCCAATTGGCTGATGAGAAGTTTGTTCTTCTTAGCTCTTGCAGGGCAAGGAGGGGCTTTCCTGCCTTCCAGGAACTCCCCTATGCCTAGCCCAGCATGGGCCATACAAGCACACACTCCACATGGCACTTTAAAGAGGTCGATGGAGCAGAGGGAGTTTCGGGGTTGTCAGGATATTGAAATGTGGTCTCCATGGCGACTTCCAGCCCAGTAATTTAAGGAAGGTGCTTCCAGACCCCATAGCTGGCACACTGCAACCTCCAAACGTGTGCCATATTTTTTACTCACTTCTTAGACAGATTGTGGGTTGTGTGTTTGTTAATTAAGATGAAAGTAATTGGTCCCAGGAAATAGCTAGCACATCAGCTTGCAAACTGTGTGCCCAAGGAGGCCCTGTGTTTGTCTTTCTTTCCCGTCCCATGTCTCTGTAGCTCAGTGCTTGGCTCCTGGCTGTTTCCAAAACCCTTAGGCTCTTACTCTAAGAGTTGAAAATTAAAGAGAAAGTAAGGTCTGAAATAGAATTTCCTAAGCCTATTGTAAGTCTGTTCATGCTCAGGGAGAGAGAAGAAAGAATATAGCTTCCATATACATACATATATGGAATTGATATAATATATTATATGCTTCCATATATATACATAAAAAGTTAAAAAAATGATTTTAAAAAAATCATCGTATTTAGAAGCTGTGTAAGGGCTTGGAATATAATGACATCCTCACAGCATTCAGAAGAAACCAGCCCTTCTGTCACTGGCGTCTGACTCTGGTCCCAGAACTGTGAAGTAATAAATGGCATTGATCAAGCCATTCACTTGGTGGCCCTCTGTTATGGCTACCCCAGGAAACTGATGCACAGAGATGGCATCAGCATTTGGGGCTGCAACTCTAGTAACTCAGACATGTTATTTATTTATTTTTTGCTCCAAGGCCTGTGGACTTGGCACAGTCCACACTCTCTCCTGCTTATGTATGTTAAGGAATAGGAGAGCAGGGACAGTGTTTCCAAGCTCACCGCAGGCCTGGGTGTCTCTCCTGCACATTAGACCTCTCTTTCATTTGAAGAAGAGGCCCACTAAGGATCTATAGTCTTTCTTCCTGCTGTCCCCCCTTGCTGGCAGAACTGGAAGACGTAGTGGGGAAGCAGACAGCCCGTGGCTTGGCTGGCTTCCCTAAACAGTGGCTTCCTACAGTTAGAATGTGCCATGTCCCTGCCAAGGAACCAGATGCCCCATGTCAGAATGCAGCGTCACGGTTGGAGGCTGAGCTAGCAAAGGTAAGTAGGGAAGTTGCTTCTACTAATGTGGCATTTGACTGTGAGCCCAAGGCTCCTGGCCCACGGTCTGAGAACAGGCAGGAAAGCCGGGTGTCTGTGTGCACTGGATCACACAACCCAAGATATACTCTCTGTTGGGGGTTCACTTAGTGGTCTCTCAGGCATAAGACAGCATGAGCCTCTCTGAGGGCTGAAGGAAGCTGACCCCAAGAAGGAAACAATTCTGCCCCAAGGATCTACTTCTCCAGCCTCTGTGCTCCTGCTTATGACCCTTGAGTAAGGATCTTCAGGGAGTCTCGCTCTTGACTCAGGTGAAGAAATGCTTTCAGAAAGATGAGCCAGGATTTCAAATTTGGACAGCATAAAGACAGAGACCTGGGGTTAAAAGTTACCCTGCCTATGCCGGACACTATGTTCCTTTCTATTCACCACGGACCATAAAACCTAGTAGCCATGGTGTAGTACTATCCTGTCTTCTCTGCCTGCTCCGTACTTTAGGGTGCGCCTTGATTATTCAGTGGCCCAGCCACCTCTTCAAGAAAAAAAGGAGTGTTGTTCCTTAACATAGACTCAACTGATGTTAGTACTTTCCTTGACCTTCTTCCTCCTGGTAATGCTTCCTCTGGCCAGCACTGTTCTTCCAGCCCAGGAAGTCCTTCTGTCAGTCTTGAGCTCTGTGATAAAGCCGGAGCATAGGGACCGTCAGTGTATGTGCTGAAGCCAGACTGACTGAATACCGATCCTCTCCCAGCCTCTTCCCAGCTGAGTAAACTTGGGGAAACTTCTCTTCTTTGCTAAGACGTTACAGGGGATGAAGACTGTAGATGCTTACTACTTTTAGGCTACTTGTTATGTAGAAAATGATTGGCAAATGAGACACTCTGTCTAGTGCACCAGCCTCTCTCTGTCTAGTGTTCCAGTCTCTCTCTGTCTAGTGCGCCAGTCTATGGATTTCTCTTGCTGGCCTCCCTCTTTAGATCATGTGCTCCCTGAAGCTGAAGTCTGTGTCTTCTGTGCCTCCGAATCCTTAGGTGTTCCTAACACAAGGCCTGGTGACCACTTGGCACATGTGGCATCGATGTATTATTTATGTTCATGCGTGTCAATATAACTAAAGCAGGTGACCACATTTATAGTGACAGGGTCCGATGTGTGTTCTGATGGTGGTAACATTATGGTAGAATCCACTAGACTGTCTATGGAGTGGTTGCTATTTGTGAGGCACTGTTTGAAAACACTTTAACACATCAAACTGTCTCAACAACTATCTTGAAGAAGTTCCTATTCTTTTCATGGTGATAGACATGAAAAACAAAGCACATGAAATTTCAGTGACTCTCCTATTATTATTTATCTAGGACATAGCACAGAGGGAATCACCCCCGGCTGTGTGACCCAGAAGCCACACACCTGTCTATTCCGGTCTGCTGCTTCCATAACTCTATCACTATCGTGGCAGTCACCAGTCCCAGAAGCGGGGGCGGGGGGGGGCAGGTTGCACACTTGGGTCAAGTAGCAAGGACTGAGACTTCACTACAAAGGACTCTGAACATTCTTACCTCCTTTCTAGCTATTGATCTTTTTCATCTTAAAGAAGCCAGGGTAGTGCATGTGGCCAGACACATAACAGACATGGTCCTACTTGAGGGCAGAAAGACAGATGAGTCCCACCTTTTGCTTTGCTTTGGAATGCCTAGCACACAGTATCTATTAAACACATGATAGTGGAATGGATGGATGGATAGTTGGATGGATGGATGGATGGATGGATAGATGGATGGATGGAGATCAATGACTCCAGAATTCAGTAGCATGTGCATGATGAGTACTCAATTCCTACTTGGATTGCTTGTTTGAAGCACTTGGCATCCATACCCCAGAAAGCCTGGGTTGAGTGGAATCCCATCTTCCCATGTTGAGGCTGTGCCATCCAAGAAGCCACCCCTTCCACTATCAGCATCTCTGTGGCCTTGCGTAGCTCTGAACCTCTGGAGCTTCAGTGAGTAGCACTGCTGTGAGTGGTGAAGCCCACGGATGGTCTTGCTGATGAGCAAATATTAACATCTTGAATCACTTGTGCCTTCTTGATTCCTGGGACAACTGTTGTACAGGTTCAGGGGCTGGCAGAGAGGTATTGCGCCATGCAGCCATCGAGCATAGCATGATAGAATGGAGCGGGCGGCCTACATGAGTTTAAGGCAAAGATGGATTTTTCACTTGGAAACTCATGCAGTGGGGTGTGCTGGTGGAGCGGCAGGGAACACCTGGCAGAAGGCCCAACATAATGCAGATGGCTGCCAGCTGTTTCAGCCTCTGCCTTGTATCATGGCAAACAGGAAAGTGGGAAAATGGAGGGAATCCATCCCAAGGGGTAGTGAGTGTGGCCTCAAAGTTAGTAGCAACAGGATGTTTAGGACAGTGAAGAGGATCCAGTAAGCTTGCATGAATGTTGGCATTAATGTAGTCTGAAATCCGTCAAGGATCAGATAGACTGGATCATGCTGTCCTCACAAAGCTGACAGCCCATGAGATAATGCCAACTGGTCACCAAACTGGCCACACTGTGAAAGATACCATGGGAGCAAAACGTGGATTATTAGTAACTTAGGGGAGGGGTTTTCCTCAGCTGGGTGGTAAAGAGGTGTCTTAGTTTGGGTTACTATTGTTACAATGAAACACTGTGACCAAAAGCAAGTTGGAGAGGAAAAAATTTACTTGGCTTACATGCCCACATCCATAATTCATGCCTGAAGAAAGTCAGGACAGGAAATCAAACAGCGCACGAACCTGGAGGCAAGAGCAGTTGCAGAACCCATGGAGGGGTGCTGCTTACTGGCTTGCTCCTCTCAGCCAGCCTGTTTTTTATAAAAGCCATGGCTGCTAGCCCATGGATAGCACCACCCACCCACAATGGACTGGGTCCTCCCCCATCAACCATTAATTAAGAAAATGTTCTACAGTCTTGCCTACAGCTCCATCTAATGGAAGCATTTTTCGTAATTGTGGTCCCTCCTCAGGTAAACTTTAGCTTGTGTCAAGTTGGCATAAAATTAGTCAAAACAAGAGGGTGTCCTAAATAGAGATTGTATAATGAGAAAAATAAAAGCATAAAGAGGACCAGGGGAGAAAGGGGATGAAGATGCCTATAGGCAATGAAAAAAACAATAACAAAAACAAAAACCGGTGCCTTCCAGGACCTGGAGGTAGGACACCAGAACAGGAACTCACAGGACAGCCTGACTGCAGTGTGGAACTGGCGGGTCTATTTGCTCCCTGAAATTAAGCACCGCAAACTGAAGGTCTTCAGAAAATAGAGATGTATTTTCAAATGGTTATAGTGACCAGAAGCAGAAATTCGAGGTATCAACAGGGTAAGACTTCTTTGTGGCTTAGTGTCTGGTGGGGACCAACAGCCCTTGATCTGCTCTTCTCCTATCTCTGCCTCTGAAGTCTCTCCTTTGTTTCTGTTTCTTTTGTTTTTCTTTAAAATAACAGTCATTGGATTAGAACCCACTCTAATTCAATATGAACACATTTTAGTGGAACTAATTAACTACTGAGTCTACTCCCAAATGCGGTTCCTGAGATTCTGGGTAGATATGAGCTTTGAGGGAATACTATCTAACCCAGGAGGATAAAAATAGCCACAGGGATTAGAAATGACCGAGGGTAAGTAAAACCGGGAGCCAGATTGTGAAGGGATTAGTAATAATACCAGTAAGCAAAGCTTCCTGAGTGTGCATTGTGGTGCGTCACAGTCATGCTAAGCATGCTGAATGCATACATGCAGTGTCCATATGTGGAGTCAGGGTTAGGTTGAGGAAGGCCAAAGGAGAGAATGAACACTCAGAGTCTGCAATGTGTATCGTCAGTCAGTGTCTTGTAGGAAGCAGATGGCCAAACTTGGCTTAGGGTGATTTGAAAGGGGGTGATGGAGCAATTTCTGAAGGATCTGTGAGCAGGATATGGGGGAATCTCTTCAGACTGGGCAGTTCTCTGGGTTTGTTACCATTCATGGACCTGAAAGATGTATACTAGAGTCCAAAACCAGAAAGTCATGGGAAGAGGCCATCTTTGGGAGAATGATCAAATGAAGGTGGTCAATCTAAGGGGTCACATAGGGAGGGAGGTAATAAATCTCCAGACATCTTCCCTTTGTTTTCTTGACATTAGGCATCCCTGGTGGAATCTCATGAACAAGAGATTGGCCTCCCACCAGGGCCCCAGGCACATAGAAAAGATGAGGCTGGATCAAGAGAAGTAGACACTGGGATAATGATGAAAAGGCAGAGCCTGGGAGCCAGAGAACAGAATTGTTCATCTGTGATAACAATGGCCGTAGACCCCCTAATTAAGAAGGAGCACGGGGAACTCTGGGTTCAGCTCGCTCATACACATCTCCATCTAAGTCTTCTTCAGCCACACAACTGTCTCATAGGGTTATGAATACAATGCATACGCCATTATAAGCCAAGGGCTTAGCAGACCACATGGCACTTCTAGTAGCTACACAATTGGCTTTCTTACTATTCTTTTCCACTGCACTAAATAGCAGTTTGCTGCATGGAGTCTCTCTTGATAGCCCATGCCTCTCTTTCTCACTTCATGCAGCAATGACATCATTTATTTGTTCATACTACTTAGCCCCCCCCCCAGGTGTCTAATATTTCCTGGTCACAGATCTAGCTTGCAACAGTGAACCAAGTACCCTCATGTAGCTCACATTCAGATGAGGAAAGTAAACGATGAGCAAATGAATAAGCGAAGACACCTCACACCTGTCAGAAGATGAGATGGGTAAACTTAGAGCTGAAAGAAAAGGCAGGGAGTAGAGAAGGTGAGGGGTAAATGGAGAAGCAGTCACGAGGGACCACCAAGGAGGTCTTTGAGTAAACAGCTGAATCGGGCTGGAGCAGGGAACATTCCAATGCCGGAGGGGAGAGGGTTAGAGTCTCGTGGAGAACAAATATAAGGACAAACACAGGGCAGAGCGTACTCAGAGGACCCGAGGTGCAGGAAGCAGTCCAGCAGGAGCTGAGTGCAATGTGGTGCAGAGGGGATAGGAGCCAGGTCTGCAAAGCCCAGGTCTTGAAAGGTCTGTATTCTACAGGGCATGCCAGCAAGTTCTATGACCCACTTTCCTCCCATCTGCACAGGGCCCTAGCCAGCAGCTTCGTCCGTAGTTTTAAGGATCCAGCACAAAGATGGGCTAGGCTGTTGCTTTGAAAAATCATTAAGTATTGGGCAAGATAATGTTCGCATCGCTCAGTACTTTAGCTTCAGGCTACCTGCTGCTGAGTGGAAGCACTGTCCATGCTCCCGAGGACATGATTGTGTTGGCCCATTGCTTGGCAGCGGGTTGTCGCCTCTCTCACACGATTCTTAGCTTTCTCGTGCGCCTCTTCCCCTTGGTGGCCTTGTGTTTCAACAGTAGCTCCCCAACTGTGCTTGTGGCCCTGACCTCCTCCATGGAATTACACACCAGTAATTCACAGTGGCCTCTTATTATCCTATATGCAGCAAAGACTTTCTGGTGGTTATGGGAAATAAATGTGCCTCTTACTGTCAACCATGGTTCTTATTAAACTTGTTCCCCTGGTGCGAAAGTATCTTTGTGGGACAGAGCGGTTTTATTCCCAAGCAGCCAATGAGCTGCTAATGGGTTTTATGTCCAGCTATAACCAGCGGCATCGCAGGCAGCCCTCTGTTCATTGCAGGCGGGAGTCAGGTTTCTCACCCACTGAACGTAAAGACTTCTTATCAATCGGGTTGAGTCTTCTTGTACAAAGAAAAGCTGGTGTCCTTGTGGATATGCAGGTGGAATGACGGGATCCGAGAGGCCCTACTGACTTATGGGCTGAGATCTGGAGCAATAGTGAATGCATGAGGTTGAGCATGTGAAAAGGGAGCGTGGAAAGAGCTGCATGGGTGGCATCTTTGGGCCATGAGATGTTCCTTCTCTTGTGGACATTGGGACTGCTCTCTGAGCTCTTGGCAGGGGAATGGAGGCAAAAGATAGAACTAGAATTTCTGAACCATGGCAATGGGGTTTTTGATCCTACTGCACGTGCTGGCTTTGTGGGAGCCTAGGCAGTTTGGATACTCACCTTACTAGACCTGGATGGAGGTGGGGGGTCCTTGGACTTCCCACAGGGCAGAGAACCCTGATTGCTCTTTGGGCTGACGAGGGAGGGGGACTTGATTGGGGGAGGGGAAGGGAAATGGGAGATGGTGGCGGGGAAGAGACAGAAATCTTTAATAAATAAATAAATAAATGATAAAAATTAAAAAAAGAGGAAAAAAAGAAGTGCTGCAAATTGTTTTGTGAGTTTTACAGGCACCATCTTTCCGATCTACACAAACTTAAAGAACTGGCTAGTCTAATCAAAACTCTGCTTGCACATACCACCTAGGAAAGAATTCAGGCCCATAGCTGGGTATTCACTATATAATCCCCTTTGTTGGGAAATTAGGCTCTTTAACCATGAACTAGTGGACAAAGTTTTGGTGTTTTTTTTGAAAACTACAGGCATAGAGGAGAAAAGGGCATCTAACAGCAGCAGGACGCCCCTGCTGGTGGCTCACTGCACCCATCCAGCAGGCTTTGAGAGAAGCCTCCTGTTTGTTCATCAAACCTCATGCATTAACTACAGAGAAGGTTCTAGGATTGGGGATATATTAGATAAAAGAAAATATATCGCTGTTCTTTGTTTTCGATCACTTCATTGGACTGAGCCTACAAACCAAAACAAAAGCCATGCCGTTGGATTAATGGAGACAGTCAAACAAATGGACAAATGGAGTACAGATACGAAGTCCATAGCTCACGATGAACGTCTCTGCAGAATGCATTCTTCTAATTGATTTCATCTTTCGCTTCTTTACTCACGTAAACGCGACTTCAGTTTCTGATGACATAGATGGCTTATACTGGTGCCGCTTCATATGGCTCGTGTGGATGTTAAAACGAGATATTCAGAGTACCCGAGATTTGAATGTCATGTTTGGCCTGTAAACATGTTATGCAAATGTCACACCATGGTACAAATTAGGAAGGATTTTGGAGCTTACGTAGAACATCCGTGTGCTACTGAGACTCAGAAACACAAAGCAACTTTGCCCAAGATCATGCAGCCGGCAAGTGGCAGAGCTGTGTTTTGAAGTGGCGTCTCTCCTCTAAATCAGCTTGTATCCCATCAGTGAGCGAGTGACCTGTAGAATACGACCTGTGACTGAGAATGCACCCTGAGAACTAGTGCCGCCCTTTCCACGGCAGCTGTGCCTGAACACGTCATAGTCTGAGCCACTGTATTTGCAGCACGGGGTAAAGTCGCAAAGACACATTGCTCTGTTCCCTGGAAACTCACAGAGACGTGAGGACCATCCAAGATGGACGATCTGGAAGCGAAAGACAGGTTCTAGCCAAAGACTGTGAAAGCTAACTTGGTAACGTATTCATCATCACTTACGATTACAACATGCAATTAAAAATGCCTGTGGCCATCGTTTGCAACTTCATGATCCTTTTCTGCTTTCACAGGGACTTAAAGGACTTTGTCGTCCTACTTCAGACAAAAATATACCAAAGTCGAAAGTTGGACCGCCAAATGCATCCCTCCTTCCTGCCACTCTGCTATATGGAAGGAGCAGGCTTCAGTTAGTGGCATTGTTTGGACTGTTTGGGTAGTTCAGTTGTCTTGATAGCTTGGCTGTGCAGAAAAACCTAGTCATCCCCCTTACATACTTGATATACAGTGGGCAGAGCATTTATCTTTGTTTAGCTTCAGGCAATTCAAAATGTCTTGGCTTTTTCTTCAATATCAAGTAGCCATTTCCTTGGGAATCTCCCGTCGTACCTCGCACAAGACAGGCTGAAGTGGGTAAGGCTGGGCTGCTGAGGAGGGAGCCAGCCTACCTGTTCTGATCCCATAGGTGCAACAGCCCCTTTGTGTGGGTGAGCTCCTTCTAACAATCTGAAACCCCTGAGAATGGGGTGGTAATTTGCAGGCAAGGGAGCAGGAACCCCACAAAGCTGACAACTGGCCTTCAGCACCTGGGAGCCCATGAGTGGAGTGGGGGTCTGGGCCCCGAATACATCTGGGTTCCAAAGCTATGTCACTACACCTAGTGCAGGTAGAGGAGAGGAAAGAGAAGTGAGAAAAAATGGACAGGGGAATGGGGGAGTCCAAGGAAGGATGGGGCGAATAAAGGGCAAGAGAGGCTGGACTTTTGTGTCTTTTGGCACACAGCGTAAGAAGAAAGACAAAGAGAAGGGTCAGAGGTTCCTGGGATGAAATTATTCCTGGCGATTTAGAGAGAAATTTTCTAAACCACAGGTTAGGAAGTCGGCCCTTGTGGCAGGCTTGGCTGTGTGGAGTTCCCCAAGGACGGCTCCTTCTCCTGCCGCCTCATTATCGCTGGCAGCAATCTGCATGGCCGGTAATGAGAGGGTCTTAATGCTGGTGTCTCAGGGGTGGGTAATGGCCCTGCGCACGGGATGGAGGTCGCAGGTTCAGGCCCTAGCACTGTGGAAAGAGCTGTGAAGAGCTGCAGATTGTCCCCCTGGACCCACAGTCCATTAGCCCTCAGCCCTCAGCATGGTGATAATGAGAAGGTGGGGCCACTCAGCAGCACCCCCAATAGATAGGCAGGGCAGTCTGCAGTCCCCAATGGCAGCACTTCCCGTTGCTGCTGCATGCCCACAACCCTGCTCTCTTTGCTGGGCCATGGGTTGTATCAGCTCATCTAGGTTCTGTATCCTCTGACCTTTGCCCCTAACAGAGCTCACAGAAGTAATTAGGTGGTCAGATGGCTTTGGCTTGATATTTATAATGTCCCTTATAGTTTCCCATTGTCTGTAAGCCCATGCTGTCAAGCTGAATATGCAAAAGCATTTGAAGCAGAATTCTGCCCTCTCCCTTTTTCCTTACTGTGTGACGCTAGACACACTTCTGCCTAACCCCAATTTCTTCATAATAATAGCACCAGCCTCCATCTTTTTGTTTAAACTATTATCTGCTTGTTATTAAAAATAATTAATGTTGAGCTCTATACATTGTATTCTGGGCACACATACATCATGTCTCAACTCCCCATCTTTACATGTTGATGCTACTTTTTATCTTTAACTTACAGAAGTAGAAATAACCAGAGACCCAGTTGGCACGTGAATCTCTTGACATCGGTTTTAACCTTAATGAGCACATTATAATGAAACTAGGGCTCCAGCACTCACAGCGAGAGTTTGGTGCAGAATGGCCCATTGCCAGTAATGGTGGTTCATCTCTCCCTTGCTCCATGTTTAAGGTATCTGTTAGGATCAAGTGAGAATGTCGAAATACAGGGGTTGTATATTGGGAAAGTCTAGAAACCTAAGTGGGACATAGGACTAGTGGGGAATCAGTGACAGGAAGAAGCCATTGTAACCAGAGAAGGGAGGTGAAGGTGGCAGCCATGAGCCCAGAGGTTACCTTCAGAGGTGACACCTGCTGACAAGCCTTGGAGGTGATACTACTACGTTCAGAGATGCAGTTCAAAGCTAGGAGAGTGACAGGCAGATGCACGCTGTCCTCTCCCAGACCTAGCTTACAGGTTTCTACAGAGCCTCAGTTGGTCATGTAAGAAACTTGAAAGTAAAGGAGTCAGGGAAAATGACATTTCCTTGGCAGAGAAAAAGTAAAACAGTATTGAAAGGACAGGAGTTTGTGTAACTGGTGCACCACCAGCCCCTGACGGAGGTGGCCCTCGCTAGTATTCTGCTTGACAGCCACGGGTTCAGGCCATTGCACAGCCGCATCCCATCTCCCAGATAAGAAGGGTTAAGCCCAGCAAGACATGAAGCAGCTCTTCCAGATCACCAAAGAGGCTGACTCTCTTCCCCATGCAAGAGAGTTTCAAAGTGGGAAGGGCTATCGGGAACCCTCAGCTTTGGACAAGGAGGATTTTGCCAGAAGATGAGCTTGGAAGAGAGCAGGAGAAGAAAATGTGCTTCTGTATGGGCTGAAGTTCTAGGGTTGTATAATCACCGACTCATCTGCCAAATCAGTTTGTTTTATCCTTTAGCTTGCCCTGGAGTTTGAAGAGATAGAATACGATTATTTTCATAGCATGCTGGCTGGTCTTATGTCAGCCTGACACAAGCTAGAGTCATCTGAAATGAGGGAAGCTCAATTGAGAAAAGGCCTCCATAAGATCCAGCTATAAGACATTTTCTTAATTAGTGATCAATGGGGGAGGGCCCAGCCCATTGTGGGTGGGGCCATCCCTGAGCTGCTGGTCCTAGATTCTACAAGAAAGCAGGCTAAGCAAGCAATGACGAGCAAGCCAGTAAGAGACACCCCTCCATGGTCTCTGAATCAGTGTAGAGTACCAGGAAGCTACCTGTATGTTTGGGAAATCTGAGTGGCCAGTTCTAGGACTTTGGCAAGGCAGCCCTTGTCTGAGGGAGGGTGACGCCAGCTAGTGGAAGCTACACAGGCTGGCCTGGAACCCTCGCCCTCCCAGCTGCCTGCTGTGTGAGCTTTTGTGAGATACCTCAGCCTCCGGGGCCTCACGTTCTGCAGCTGTGACGGAGGAGGAGAGCGGCTTGGGTGGTGGGGTGAAAATGGAGGATTGTAGATGTTTACGTTCAGAGTTGGGTCTGCTCTGCCGTAAGCACTGTGTTCATCTGCTTGTTACAAGTCACCCCACAAACATGCCGAGAGCCCACTAGGGGACAAGTGTTCTCCACACTGTGTAAGGAAACAGAGGAAAGGGTTTGGCTCTTAGTCATCTTAGCCAGAAACCAAGAGGAGAGACCAGGAAGTGAATCATTGCGTTGTAGTTTGACAGCTGCAATGCATAGGATTGCACAGAGGATGGGAGCAGAGCAGCTGAGTCTGCAAGCCTGCCACAGACCCCCAGGGAAGGTTCTGTAGGCTCCAGGGAGGAAAAAACACTGGGCTACTGCAGGAGGAGGGGACGGGGAGGCAAAAAAATTGTTACAAGAAAGGATATTCCGTATAGTCTGTGAGATAGTTTCAAGGATGCAGAGCTGGGTACCAATGTGGTCTATTGGGGTGAGTCTGGAGTAAGTGGTACGCACATGTGCAAAGGGAGGGGCATGAAGGTTAGACACTTAGATGAGGGTCAGCCGGTGGGTACCAGGGGCTCAGAGTCAAATGTGGGTTTACTAGGAGTCAGTGCGCGTTGTGAGAGTCATGGAAAGGAAAGAGAGTTGAGGTGTATTGCTAATTACACTTTGAGCTTTTCTGATATTTTTAAGAGAAAAATAAAGGATACAACAAAAACTAAATTATGAGTCTGCCCTTAGACCCAAGGTCTCATATATTCCAGGAGAATAATTGGTTGATGAGTGAATTCTCTTTGGGCACATAGTATATTTTTAAGTCTATGAGTCCTCCGACCAGTGTTCTTAATCCAAAGGAAATGCGTTTAGCCTGAAGGTTCTGAACCAATTACATAGTTTTATAAGGTCAAAATAAAAGTTGGGAGTCATTTTATCTTCATCCATACTGGAGGAAGTTACAGAACCAAGATGCTTTAATGAGAAAAAGCCCTGGGATGGGGAATGTGCAAATAGAAGTGTCAGCACCATCAGAGGCTCCATGGCATCCTGGATGCTGGCAGATGAGGCTGGGGCTGGGCTGTGAAGTCCTTTGACAACGCGGTCTGTATCCCTGAACAAGTTGCCAAGGCTTCAAGAGGGATAGACATGAAACACAACATCCTTCCACCCTTATTAAGATTTAATCCTGCTTTCAACAGGATTGCAATGTTATTAAATTAGATTTTTTTTCTCCTCCCTGAAAAGGGGATTTAACTTTTGCTTTTCTGACATCATAATCAACACGGAACAGATGCAAAGGGGAAATTGTGTGACCACTGGTAATGTGGACCTATACTTAACATGTAGCATGTGAAGTTATTAAAATGGAAATTAATTCCCTTTATTACTATCGTGCCCTATCAATTAATTTGGTTGGAGGTACTTATGAATATGCAATCACTCCTTGCTACTGCCCCCCCACCCCCTATGCTTTAAGGATGTGGAAGGCAGAGGAAAAGCAGCAGCAAAGCAGCCTCACTAGGACAGTTTGCGTTTGCTCCCTGACAACTGATGATGGTGGGAACTGACAGCTAATGAATTTTTACATGCCGGGCACTGTTGCAAACACTCTACGTTCATTCTCATTAATCCTCACAATCACTCCGTAGATTGCGTGATTTTATTTTTCCTATGTAAAGAAGAGAGGAACGGGGCACAAAGAAATAAAATGATCACCCTCAGGTCACCCAGACGCTCTGTCACCCAAATTTGAACCCTTCATTCCTGTGCTTTGTTGCCTCAGCTGGCGACAGGGAAAGGGGATGTGGGAGGTGGGCAAACTCCTCCTGTAGGCTCAAAAGGGGTGTGGAGTGTGGGGGAGGGGTGGAACTCAGGACTGCACAGGGGAGCAAACTGTAAAATACATTGTAAAATGCATCTTGTCTTTATTTAGGAATGGGTATATCAACAGATCAGGGAAAGACAGCTAATCACAAGATACCCGGGATAAGATGTGTCACAGGGACCCCAAGGGAAGTGCAGCAGGGATCAAGCTGAGGGAAGAAATGCTTGGGCTGGAGCCAGGGGAAGAACCAGGTTGGCAGGTTAAGTAGGCTATGAGGGTTGTTTCACACGAGTAATTCCATAGGTTCTGGGGGTGAAGAGAAGTGCTCTTCTGTCTGGTGGTTGAGGGCAATCATCTGGAGTGTGAGTGTAGTAAAGGAAGTTGCTGGGTCCTAGGTGGAATGGTTTACATTTGAAAGGTAAACTCATGGGCGGACAATTTCCTGCCACTAAGATGAACTGACACAGGGAGAGTCCCAGAAGTATTAGCAAGTCATCAGGAATGCCTGCGATAAAATATAATGTAAAGGAGCCAGAGTTCGGAGGAGAGATGGCTTGAGAAGTGACTAGGGCAAGCAACCGGTAAGAAAGACAGAAAACTGGAGCGGTAATGCTATGCCAGGGAGGGAGGCGTGAGGTTAAACCTTCACTTAAGCATTCTTTGACATAGTGCAAAGACCTTTTAGCAGGATGTGCAATTTGAGCTCAGAGGGGCATCATAGTTCATTGCTTCGTCTGGACTCTGCTTTCTTGTGAGCAAGGATCTTGTGTTCTTTGTCCCTGCACACCTCCACAGACAGGTAGGAATCTCAGTCTCCCAGAATGCAACAGTCCTGTTTGGTCTATGCTCCTAGTTTCCCAATAACACCGAGTCTTTGCAGATGCCCGTACAAGCTGAGGTTTGGATAGGAGGAAGCCCATCGGGCCAGCTCAGAGCACTCTGAAGGACCCTGGCCCACAGCTTGGTGCTTGATTGGAAACCCAGGATTCTCGGTTGATTTCTTTTTGCTTTACTTTTGAAAAATGTAAGAGAAATTATAGACAATGAATCAAGATAGTGCCACAGGCAAACCAATTAGAGGTTTGTTACATTATCAAGTTCTAGGACAATTAAATGATCTGTACACTGCGTCTAGACTTTTTAATCACTAGCCTGGGAGCAACGGATTTGTTGGGATTCTTCCCACACTTTTGTCTTCATGGCCAATCCATCAGGGCATTCTTTTCCTTCCGTCTCTAAACGCTGTTACTGGACAGACATCAGCCAAACCAGGCTCAGCTATTGGCCCCATTTGACTATGAACAGAAGTGGCCCTGAATGCCACAAAGGAAATTATTCTCAGTGTGGTCACGCCAGGGGGCAGATTGGTAACTGGAATCCCTGTCTCTCTGAGGAACTAATGATAGTCTTGGGATATACAGGGAAGGAACCACAGGAGAACAGAGAGGGAAAAATCTCATGCATAGTCAAGCAGTCAGACTGGTCTGGCTGATCATTATCTCAGGTCTGTTTCTGTGGGGTCCTGCTGATGTCAAGGGAAATGCTTGCCTGCAAGGCTCATTGTTCCTAGAAGTTGAGAGAAACTGGGGAGGCAGCTGCTCAAAGAGTAGATCACAGGGGCAAAAATAGAGTTAATTTGGGGCAATGACAGGATCCTTGCTCAGGGTTTAGGGCAGTGGCTGGGGGTGTCTACATGCTGCTCTAACCCAGAACATTGCAAAAGCTGAACAGCTCTGCAAATCTTGAAAATACCTACATCTTAATTTTGAGTCCATCACCTTGAATGAAGAGGATGAACAGTTTTAGAAAACACTCCTCAGCTGACTTGCATCCAGTCAGAGCAGGAGCCTAAATTAGTGCTTCAGGCAGCAAAGGAGAGATGCAGACTGTGGACGAGATGCTAAGTTTCTCCTGGGCTTAGTTACCCACTAGAGATCTTTGGATCTATGTGAAGAACCCATGCTTATAGCCAACCTTGTCTTAGTCATGTTTTGATTTATATACCCGGGTCAGTGATACTGCCACCAAGTGTCACCTGTACCTCCCAAAAACCTTTCCATGGGGCTTCTTAATTTTGATCTTATCTCTTTTAGTCTGTTCTCCATATGAAAACCACCGAGTCTTCAGAATATGAAAAACATTGAATCAATATTGTGGAATATTTGTACACTGTGTGAATATATATTGCTGTGATTGGTTTAATAAAGAGCTGAACGACTGATAACTAGGCAGGAAGAGTTTAGGCGGAACTTCCAGTGACAGAGAGGACTCTGAGAAGAAGAGAGGTGGAGATACAGAGGAAGTAGGGTGTGCAGGAAGAGACGAACAGCCACGAGCCACATAACAGACTGTAGGTTAATATAAATGGGTTAGTTTGAGTTCTAAGAACTAGTTAGGAACAAGCCTAAGCTACAGGCTAAGTTTTCATAATTAATAAGAAGTCTTCATGTCATTATTTGGGAGCTGGTTGGTGGGACAGAGAAAGATGTGTTACAAATCAATCCTTTGTTTTGTGCATATATAAAATATATAATATATATACATATATTATATATATACATATATACATACAGACCTATAGCCAGACAGATTAACAAATCTATTAGTCAAGGGGGTAACTTCTATAACAAAAGAATCAAAAAATATAGTTAGGACACAAAGAAATAAGCAGATGAACAGGGTTTTTGCTTTTGTTTTTAAATAGGGCCTCTCTTCATAGTCCTGGCTGTCCTGGAACTCACTATGGAGACCAGGCTGACCTCACATGCACCACCATGCCCAGCCAGGTCCACTTCTTTAGCGGCATTTCCAGGTTTCAAAGCCATCCTAGATAGATTTCCTATAAGCAGAAACCAAAATTCATGAGATAGTAACTCTAAAATGTTATGGCAGGATGGCAAAACAGAAATCACAGGGATATGGGATTGCAAAGGAAAGGAAGCTAAGCCAGAATGTTACATATCAAGCAAAGCCGGAGGAAGTGCATTAGATTCACTCCACGAGGACAGATCTGGCTAGATCCGAACTCATCCATCAGGATGGGGGAGCTGGGGGTATTGAAACTCAGGTACTTTATCATTTGCTGGGCTTTATTATCTCAGAGAGCTGGGGCAATTAGTAGCCGCCTTCAGCCTAGAACTGCAATACCATTGTTATGATGATAAAAGTGTTAATTTGACCTTTGGGCGAGAGTGTTTGATGGATTGTGATAAAGTAGATAATGAAGCAATTGTTCACATTTAGTGGAGACTCTAAGTATCAGAGCCAGCCTCAAATAAGCTCACTAGAAGCAGAGAGCGCCTTCCTCCTCCCTGCGGACAGCCTCAAGTGCTTAAACAAGCTGAGCTGGGCGCATCACCATCATTGCCAGGGCGGAAACCACTCACCCTTTCCAAATTAGTTAATGTAGACATGCCTCAATTCCCCTATCTATGAAGTGGGCTGATAACTAGTCCTCATTCCTAGGTTTAGTGTGACGATGAAATGAGTTAATATGTTGGGAGAGGCTTAAATGAGCAGGCTAAGCACCTTAGTAACTGCTTTAGGGGACCTACAGAGTATAAACAGCATTCTCTTCCAATTTTAGGCCTGCCTTACTGCTGGTGTTTTGGGTCTTGCCTCCACCAATCCATCAAAAGAACTCTCTCCATTCTTTTCAAAACAGGAACAACCTTAAGTCATCTCCCTGTTTGGCACCTTATAATATATATTACTCAGGGCAGGGCAACCTCTGTAACAAAAGGATCCTTGGCTAGTTGCAAATTTTTCTGTCCTTCCTCTCCAACTTGACCTCAGGATATCTGGAGGCAGTCAAGGAGTCAAGCTCCTGTTTAACATGGAACATGAAAAGTGTATCCCTGGTCACTAGGCAACACTCACAGTCAAAAGCCTTATCTGTACCCACCCTCTCACCCAACATAACCTCTTGCAGCTTGTGTCAAAGCTGTATTTTTCCTTAGGTGACCAATGGCCACAGACCAATGAAGGATCCCTGTAGCCATTAGGTCACTAATGGTACAAGACTCTTCAAGATAGACAGAGTCTTTTGCACCGTGTACTGGCTATCTGACTCATTGTTTCTAGAGAAAGGCACACACATTTTAGAGTTGTGACCATTTGTGTATGAATTCGGATTCATTTGGTATTGGTGTCATCTGGAATAACTGTGTTTTCTCGCAGGACCTCATTTTCCTCATCAGCAGTGGAGTGGCAAAAACCAAAACCCTGCAGAGCTGATGGTGGGGTACTGCGAGGAATATAAGGACAAACAGGCAAAGAGCCACCTACTTGCCTGGCCTTGCCTTGGTTGTTAATGTATATGTTAGAGATCACCTTAAAAGTGGCTTAACACAGAATCAACTGTTGATTTACTTATGAATCAACAATTCAGTCAGGACATACAGTTGCTTCGTGTGTGGCTTACAGCAGCTCACCTGAGTGTGTGAGATCCAAGAGAGAGCCAAGAGCCTGCAGTCAGCCAGCCAGGATGGCTATAACACTGCAGGCAGGCTTGGAGCCTTCCTGTTGGCCTGACTCCTCTCGGTCCTTTCCTTTCCCATAGCATCCCTTCCTCTTTCTCCTTTCTCCTTTCTCCTCCTCCTCCTCCTCCTCCTCCTCCTCCTCTTCTTCTTCTTCCTCTCTCTCTCTCTCTCTCTCTCTCTCTCTCTCTCTCGTCTTAAACCTTCTGTAGCCTCTTGTCTCCACACGGTTTTCTCCAAAAACAAGAAATCAGACTTCTTAACATAATATCTCAGATCCTTTAAGATGCAAACATAAAGTGCATCAAGTTTCCAAGGCCCTGGAAATGGTGCTTTTCTTTTTCTTTCTCCTCTGCCCCCCCTCCCAAATCTCTGTTAGTCTCAGCTTTCTGGAGGGAGATACAATATGTACCTTCACAGCTGGAAGAAGTCACTGGTGACCATTCTGCAGACAATTGAGAGCAGCCAGTGGCGACTTCATTTGTCTTTGACTTTGAATTTGTGCGGAGGAGGACCAAGACTGCAAAACCAAATTGCCCTTGTGGCTAAAAACCCAAAGAACCAGGAAAGCTTAGGTTAGTAGGCAGAGTAACTCCTGTTATGTTTATTCAGAATGGACGATAGCCTTTTCAGACCAAGTATGTCTTGATTTGTTTTCCTCTGAGTTCCCCACTCTCGATTTACTCTTTACGGAATCTGGTAGACTAAAATTGGTCAGGTCACTAATATTTAATTTGAAGAAATTCTTGAATTAAGTATTCCCTAATGTGTAACAAATTGCTCCCCCACTTTGTAGCTTAAAGAACACTTAATGTTCCTTTCCGGTCCAGCTGGAGTTGGTGAGCTCCCATTAGCTCAGGTAGACTGTTCAATGTGGGTGTCCCCATCATGGTCTTAACCTCTTTGCTCATATTCTCACTCCTCCCACTCTTCAACAAGACCGTGGGAGCCAAGTCCAGTGCTACAGTGTGGGTCTCTGCCCCTGTCTCCATCAGCTGCTAGAATGTTCTATGGTGATATTTAAGATATTCATTAGATTGACCACAGGGCAAGGCCAGGTCGGGCACCATCTCCTCTATTGCTTAGGGCCTTAGCTCAGGTCATCCTTGTGGATTTCTGGGAATTTCACTAGAGCCAGGTTTCTTGCTAACCCCATAATGGCTCCCTCGATCAAGATATCTCTTTCCTTGCTCTCATCTCTGTCCTTCCTCCATCTCAACTATTCAGTTCCCTCAAGGTCTCCTCACCCCTCCCCTTCTCCCCTCCTCTTTTCCTTCTACCCTCCCTTCTGCCCCCACCTCTGTGTTTCCAATTTTGTCAAGTGATCTTGTCTATTTTAACTTTCCAGGTGGATCTATATAGGTTTTTCTTAGGGTTCGCTTTGTCACTTAGCTTCTCTAGGATCATAAACTATAGGCTCAATACAGAATTAGTCCCTCTGAATGTGGTTGACAGTTGCATGGCTGGGGCAGACTGAGGGGCCACTGGAATTGGCACCAGGATTTGTCCCTGATGCTTGTGCTGGCTTTTTGGGAGTCTGTTTGCTTTGGCTGGATACCCTGCTCAGTCTGGATATTGTGGGGAGGCCTTTGGACCTTCCCCAGGGCAGTGTGCCTTGCCTCTCTGGGGAGTGGATGGGAGGTGAGGTGGGAGGGTGAGTGGGGGGAAAGGGAGGAGCTTAGGGAGTGGGAACTTGGATTGGGTATGTATGATGAAAAAAAGATAGTTTGTTTTCTTTTTTAAAAAAATAATTAAAGAACACTTAATGTATCACATTTCTATAGGATGAAAGTCAGCTTCCCTAGGTCTTCAGGCTCAACTGCAGTACTAGTCAGAGCTGGAGACATTCCAAGGGCTGAGTGAAGTAGACACCTGTCTCAGTTAGGGTTTCTATTCTGCGATAAAACACCGTGACCAAAAGCAACCTGTGGAGAAAAGGGTTTAGTTTGTTTTACAGCTTGTAGTCCATCTGTTATCATTTATGAATATAATGCAGGTGACCTGAGGCCTGTCCCACGAGGGGCAGCAGCAGGTCACCCAAGGCAGCAGGTCAGCAGCAGTGGAGGCAGTGGTGAAGGTGGT
>NC_022016.1:71149881-71173033 GCF_000317375.1 Microtus ochrogaster
AGAGAGAGAGAGAGAGAGAGAGAGAGAGAGAGAGAGAGAGAGAGGACAAGAGACTGAACTGGACAGGAAGTGGGAGATCTGCTTGCCTCAGCAGAATGGGGGGGGGGAGTTTGGGAATGGGTGGAGCTTGTCTCTTAAAGGCACAGGATACCCAGGTGACAGGCCAGGCCTGCAGATTACACCACCATCATCCTGGAAAGTCATGGCAAGAACTCAGAGCAGGAACCTTGAGGGCAAGAACTGAACCAGAGACCAGGAAGGAATGTTGCTTACTGCCGTGTTCCCCATGATTTCTCAGCCTGCTTTCTTGTAGCACCCAGGACCTTCAGTCCAGGGGTGGCATGGCCGACAGAAGGCTGGACCCTCCAGTGTCAATCATCAGTTAGGAAATGCTCCATAGGCTGGACCCTCCAGTGTCAATCATCAGTTAGGAAATGCTCCATAGGCTTGCCCACTGCCAATCTGGTAGAGGCGGTTTATCAGTTGAGATCCCCTCTTCCCAAATGACTCCAGGCTGTTTTAAGTTGAGGTAAAACTAGCCAACACAAACCCTTCATAAACTTACCATTTTTTATTTGTTTGTTTGTGAGATAATTTAATCCATGACAAGCTATTGGCAGGCTCAACCTTATTTACCTCAGAGATAATTTAATTCATGACAAGCTATTGGCAGGTTCAATTTTTGTAGCTCAGAGTATAGGCCTCTACGTAGTCTGGCTCATAAATGTGGTAGCTACTTCTATCACAGCAAGAAAGCAAGAAGGCCAGAAAGTATGACTACCAGAGAATCAGGAGTTACTCTCTTGTAAGATGACAGTACAGCAATGTCCTGTCGCTGTTGCTATGATACATTGGGTAGGAGCAAGTCACTAGGCCCTGTCTACCCTGAGAAGTAGAAGATCACGGGCTATAAATACCAAGAGGAGGCAGAGCCCGCTGGTCATGCTTGGATTCCAGCTCTCACCTCTCTCCGAGCAGGTTTCGAGTTCTCAAGTTTTACATCTGCCTTGGATATTACACCGCCATGTGTGGGTTATAATTAGGGAACTGTGTGTTCCAGTTTTCCTGAAGTTGGGCCCGTTTAGATGATTTTCTTTCCAAGAATTACTCTCTAAGTACGGGGGGCATGGGGGGCCACAATACCTTACATTTAAAAACTATCAGCTGAAAAATTCATTTTCTCAAGAGAAGTGATTTGCATAAGAAAATTTAACGTTGCCATTCTTAATTTATTCACCGGTATTTATAGCACACTTTACACGCTAGAACTACAAAATAGAGTGGGAAGTGTCACCCACACCCATGAAGAAGTCATGCAACTTTAACATGAGTACCGCCATGTAAAGCAACGCTGTGAAACCGGAAGCCAGGGTGTTCTGGCCTCAAGGAGGGCAAGCCTTGGGTTGAGTTTTGAAAGACATGTTGGAATTGTCTTAATGAAAAGCTCAGTGAGCTTTCTAACAAGGAACAGAAGGTACATCGAGAGTAAGGAAACTGAGGAATTTTATCTCCAAAGGTAAGGTTTGAGGCACAAGCATCAGGGAAGTTGCGTGGCGCCAGACTGAGGTTACACCAGGCTCTATTGGGTGGGAGAAAGTTGCAGCAACCACCTCGAATCTAGATGGCAGCTGTCTCGTGAAGGAAAGGGGCTTTTCCAGCAGGCATATGTCCAGATTATGCAATACTTATAAGGAGGAGCAGAGGGAACACAAACTCTGACCTCATTCTCCTGTTTCTGAGGTACTTGACAAACTCAGCGGGAAACTGGAGTATCTGGGAGCTCCATTGGAGCTCATACAGACAGTTGGGCCTGGAAGGGCGAATAGAAGCCACTAGGACCAAAGATGCTAGAGCAATTTACAGCAGAGAAGGTGCTAGATTGAACTGATGTGTTCAGTGTGCAATGTCCTGAGAGTTTGGTTAACAAATCTGACCTTAGACCAGTGGTGGGGTCAGGTCAGGTCAAGAGGATGGTGGGGCGGGGGCCAGGGTCAGGAGGATGGTGGTGTGGGGGTCAGGTGACACATCCAGTTGTCTCGTGAGCATCCTAGCAGGGTTCACAGGCAATTGGCTCAGCTGTGAAGACAGGCCAACAGTGCACAAGGGAATTAGCAAGGCCTGGATCAGACTCCAGCTCCTCCATGCGGGCTCCACTCACGGAACTGGCACCCTTTAACCTCTCCGAATCCTAGTTTCCTGAAGGGTTTGCGGCTTCTGCTGCCCGACATGCGGGTTAGATGGGACAAACATGAGTAAAATACACATTTCTACACATACAAGTGCGGCTATGTGAATACAGATCAGCATTTGCTTTTGAGGGGAATGGCAGTAAGAAAGGAATTAAGGAACGCGAGACACCTATCACCATGTGCCAGGCATTGTGCCTGGGAACTTTACAAGTCACGGGCCTTGTTCTCCTCAGAGCCGCCCCTAAGACGCTGTTATCTCGCTTTCCAGAAGAGGAAAGGGGAGCCTGTTTTAATTGTACATCGTGTGCCAGGCACAGTGCCTAGGGGATTTAGATCACAAGATGAGTAAGAAATGGGCCCGACCTTCAGAAAATCGTAATTATGGCTGATAAGGTTATTAGGTCAATGCTTTTTGAATTGTAATTTGCATTTGCAACACCCACCTGGCAGCTTCATAAAGCGCCTATTCTCACTCAGTAGCGCTAGGGTCTGGCCAGAGAGCCAGTGTTTCCTCGGCTCTCCAGGCTGCTCCTCCTTGAGCCACACTGAGACACACACACACACACACACACACACACACACACACACACACACACCCCTACCTGTATTTGCAGCCTTGGTGAATTAAAGCAGTGGGGAAAGTGTCTACAGCACTCCCTCCTTTGGAAAGGGGGACATAGATGGGAAGCATCCCACTCCCTGCTACGGGGAATGAGCAGCAGTTTCTAGTGCGAGGCTTTCTGCCCGAGTCTAAGCCTTCCTGTGTTTGGGCTGAACAGGATGTTGTTTTCCTGCCCCGTGGATACATCCCATTATGAGCTTTGATCAAAGCAAGCCTTTCCCTTTGAGGCTTACTGCACATGTTAATGGTTTTGTTATTCGCATGTATCTGCATATATTTGCAAAGCAATGCAGCTTATTTTGAGGGGGAGGAGGACTCGGGTTGGTGGAGTCAGAGTTTTTACATCTCTCCAAAGGTTAGTGTTTAACATTCCCCGGCTGATGGCTGAGACATCCTGGCGACAGAAGGGACTGGGGCAGGCTTATCTGGCTAAGTGTTCACCACCTGTCCCTGACCTTTTTGTCGTGGGTAACTTTGCTCCACGCTGTATTCTGCCACTACACCTCCATCTCTCTCCCACCCATTGATGCCCAAGCATCTTCCCAAACATCTCCCCAAATTATCCACTCTAATCAAGGCCTTTACATGATTTTCCTATTACTGGAGTTGTAGGGTCAGGACCTGGGACTTGGCTATTGAAATAAACCACCTGCCCTCAATAAAGTAACTAAACAGGCAAACTATTACAAAAGGCAAGGGAAGGAGATTTGTTCGCTGTGGCCACATTGGGAAGAAGATCAAATTCAGAGGTTCAGTGACTGCCTCGCACACCCGAGTCCATCTTCAGGGTCCTGACATGAGGTTTAGGTTTAAAGAGAGAGCAAGCTGTAGGTGTAACTGGGCAGTCCTGGTCAAGGTGTGGGGCTGCCCATCACTGAACCATCACTGTCTTAGTCTGTCCTGTAAGGTGATCTAGTGAGCTGTCCCACCCATGTGAAGTCCCTCTTCAGGACACAAGTGCCCCCTCTGGGGGCATCAGATCGCAGGCTTTTAGCATCCCCAAAACCAGACTCCTGGGGAAACTTCAGTTCCTTGCTGTCTGTTGTCTCAACAGTCTGCTAGGCAAAGTGAGAGATACAATGTCTCCACTAAGATCTTCTCTCCTACCAAGACAGTTACCTATCTATAGGGAGCATCACTTGTGATGTCTTCTTCAAAAACCTTCCTAGACAGGCAGCTCCTAATGGCTTGCTTGGCCCTGCCCACATGACCCTCCCAAGGTCTCCAAGCTTTTGGTCAAAATCAAGACACTTCTTGTTCTGTAAGCCCTAACATTTTCCCTTCATTGGAGTCTGGAATGCCCTCTCTCTGTTCTCAGTCACACCCAAGTTCTGTCCAGGCTTCAAGGCAAAAATCACATTCCATCCCAAATGCCTCCTCCCAACTTGCTACCTGGAGAAATTCTTCCCTCGTCCCAGGTCCCTGTGCGTTTTCCCATTTTCCCTAAAACATTCTTGTTGGGTGGACACCTTGATTTGTTTGTGTATCCAGACTATCACTGTTTGCAGCATGCCGAGAGAGAGAGAGAGAGAGAGAGAGAGAGAGAGAGAGAGAGAGAGAGAGAGAGAGAGGAAGCCAGACAAATGCCTTTGGACTCTGGTTGCACAGCAAGCAGCCTGTGGTTCCTGGGCACTCATTCTCACAATACATGCTTATTGAGCCCCTGCTCTGTTGCAGGCACAGTGTTCTGGCAGTATAATCGTGAATAAGAGGGAGAATCCCAGACCCTCCTGGGGCTTTTCTGGGGATGGGGCCATCTCATATTCTTTGTTTAATTAAGTTGGCTACACTCCAAGTAGTTGCTTAATAATAAATGATTTGAAAAATCGGAAAACATCTGATATTTTTACAGATCAGTGACCTGTTAGATGAACAGGCTAAATCTTGTTTAATCTCTGCCTCTGTTCATCAAAGCACTCTTTTGGGCGTGGAATGCGATAGCAAATTGGATTGTACTTTCATTGTGCTATTTGCCTCTGCATCTTTAAAAGGATGGTGGTATGTGCTTAATGTAGAAGCCTTGCAAGTGAAAAAAAAAAAAAAAAGGAATAAACAGTTCTCAAAAAATTTCCAAACAAGACATCAGTGATTGTTGGCATTTGGCATAGTGTCTTTTAGTGGATTGCTTGCTGCTTTTGTTTTCATATGAACACACACACGCACACACAGCGTTTTCCTTATGCCTTTTGTATTTTATTTGCTAATTTTTACTGATACTACACTTTGAATATTGTCATTTCCTGTGTCATTAAAATTTCTTCAAAAATCATTTTTAGTTACGTTTCTTTCCTAAAAAGACTGCTTCATCATTTTAAATCAGATATTCATTTACGAAAGCTGAAACCGAGAAAGATATGAGCTACAAACATCTTTATGTCTCAATATTCCCCCCATTAGATCATTTTGGCCTTTTTAACGTGAACCAGTGAATTGAAGGACACAGACAAGTTGAAGTAGTTGTTTCTCCCCTCACCTTATTGATTGTTTTAATCCAAGATGGTTAATTTTTCAAATTCTACATTTCAGGTTCACCTCAACTATTAAATACCCCTTTGCAATTAACATGGTGCCTGTGGGCCCCTCCCTCATTAAGGTACAGCAAGTAGCTTCAAGGTGATTTTTGAGACAATGTCTAGTTCACCAGTAGTCGCACTGCTGGGTGATGCTGCTGTCTCTGTGGCTCTAGGTGGTAGATTTTTGTAACTGCAACTCTAAGAGGATTGACATCAGAAGCACCCCTCCTTTTTTCTTTTTTTTTTGGGTCTCTCTCTCCCTCCCTCCCTCTCTCTCTCTGTGTGCCTCCAACCACATTTTGATCGTTTCACTGAACTATATTCTCAGTACTTCTTTTGCCATCAGAGCCCTCGCTGAGCCATCCCACAGAGGCTGCTTTGAATTAGCTCAGAATCACCAGTTTCTCATTGCTTACCAGGATAAGGACTACCTAGACATGGACCTCGTGAGGTCTGGTCCTTAACTTGATCTCTTTCTGCTGTGAGAGAATAAGATTTCACTGTACTTGGCCTTGATGTTTAGAGTGTGGCCTCGCTTAAATGGAGCCCACTTAGAACGATCCTTTATATTTGTATAATCTTGGCATCTTACAAGACATTGACTAAATTGAGCCTCATCATCCTTCTGAGAGCGGGAGAATTCCTACCACTCTTATTTCATGGCATAACTGGGGCACAGGCAGACTCGATGAAGGGCTTTGCGAGGGAAAGAACATGGGTCACTGGAGACATCTAAGCCCAATTTCAAATCGCCACTAACTACTGGCATAACAAAAATTCTTTGAGCCTCAGATCGGAGGAAAGGAAAATATAATGAATCCTTATTGTTCACTAACTCATACTTGTGACTTCAATGACTCATTGAAGTGTATCTGTAACCCCCAAGTAAAGACTCTGGTTCTGTTGTGGTCATTCATGGACATGTACAGAATGGTGAAATTATGATTTTTAGTTGACTGACTTCCCAGCCTGCCAGCTGTTGATGAAGAAACTGGTGTTCTGAGCTTCCTCCTAAACAGTAAGCATCTGCTTAGCACTATATGCTTTGTAGTGTTGTGCTTTTTAATTTTTTTGTAATTCACTCTTTACTGTAGCCCATGAACTTGGCACCGAGATGTTCCTGGATGGAGAGGACCCGCTCATTGTATAAACTTTGTTCAGATATGAGTTGTGGAATCATTGGTCAGAAGTTCAGTTTTAATGAGTCAGTAATATATGCTGGATAAGAGTTTTTAAATGAAGACAAACATAAAACAAGGCTATGTATTTATTAGTTAATGAAAACCTTGTCACAATAGACTTGCAATAACCTAAGCTTGTGCTTTCTCTCAGATATAGGCTTACTGGACCCAACAATGTAGGTGGACATTCATGTATCTACCTTATAGGGGTGTTGTGTATATTAACAATAATGCATGGCTATATCAGTGTGTTGGTTTCTGTAATGAGGAAACCAAATACATTCACCTTTAGTGTTTTTATTTGTATTAGCATATATTAATTATAAATAATAGTAGGTTTCATTGTATTTTCATACATATATAATGGATTTTGATTATAGTTATACCTATAGCCTAGCCTTGCGTCTTCACCCCAACCCTCTGACCCCTCCCTTACTCTTCCCAGCCAGTCTTCCTTCAACTGTCACATCTCTTCTTCCTCCCTCCCTCCCTCCCTCCCTGTTTCTCTCTTTCTTTCTCTTTCCTCTTGTTGTTATTGCTGATTGGTTTTGGTGCCTCCCAGATTTAATTAGGGCTGCTTGCGGGAGCATGGGTGAAGGTGAGGGGTTATTTACATGAGCACTGACACTTTATCAATGTCTGTAGTACTGAAGAAAATGTCTCTCTCTCACCCAGCAAGCATTAACTTCGATAGTACCCTCAGGAAGGGATGGGATCTTGGGACCCTCTCCACTCATCGATAGGATGTTAACCAACCTGGTCTCATTGGTCTTGTGCTGATTATCACAGCTCCTGAAGGCCCTACCTAGTTCTTATACTCTTTCCGCCCTCTCTTCGGACATGCTCTCTGAGACTTGCGAGGAGCAAAAGGGATGTTTAGAACTCATTTCTCAAGAGCCAGTGATTCTTAGGATGGTAACCATAAGTCTCTGCAGAGACTGACACTGCTTGCAAAGGTAAATCTCTGGACCAAGCTGACAGCAGCACCGATCTAAGGCATAAACAACAACAAATACTGGAAAGGCAATTGACAGGCACATCATATCTAGTTAACAAAACCACTAAACATAGTGAAAACATTGCCCATTTTCACTTACCACCCACAACAGGACTGTCTTTGTCATCGACAAAGACTTAGTAGTCTTTGCAAGCCACAGCTCTCTTTTAGTCTAGGACCTTTTCATTATCTGGCCTGAGGTTGTTATACAGTCAGGAATATAAGGCATAACATGATAGATTGGATCTAAAAGTCACGAAGATCACTTTGTTGTTCTAAGGATGGTTGTAGGGTTTCAGACCAAGGGTGGCCCTTTCTCCTTTCAGCCCAGAGAAAGGAGGGGGTTAGTTTCAAACACAGAAGAAGTCAAGTTAGCAGACTTTGTCTTCTTGGTCCTACCTTTGACAGGTGCATATATCTCAAAATTGATCTCCAGGAGAAGAATGAATACTCTGAGGTGGCAAATAAGTGGTTTTAACTATTGGGAAAGAGAGCACACATATAACTCCCTGGAGAATCTATATTCTTAGGGGAATTTATCAAGGAGGAGATGAGAATATAACTTTCTACCCACCTTCCAGGAGACGTCCTTCAGAAAAGGACATGATCTGCAAGATAAGTGGGTCCAGGGAGTATGCCACTTTCCTCTGAACCAATGAATCAGGAATCTTCCATGGTCCAAGTCTGATCTTACTTGCTTACTAAAGTATTGGTAAACGTTATAGGAGCTAAACTCAAGGGCAGTCTTTAAATGGTCTATGTAATACCTCCTGAGAATGTGCTGAGTGATTAGCATATTTGATCCACCAGGCCACTTTAAGAGCTAGATACCATCGTCTTCCCCATACACGGGAAGGAACTGAGTCACTGAAAATGTAATCTTGGCCCATCTCTCACTAGGAAGGAACTCAGGTGATAGAGCCTGGGCACGTCCTTCCAGAGCTCTTCCAAACAATAGCCTGGGCTGGTGAGATGGCTCAGTGGGTAAAGACACTTGCTGCCAGACTTGAAAACCCCACAAACCACCCCCTGACTTCCACGTGGCATATGTACTTCCCTGGATGCACACACCCAATTAATTACTTTTAAAGTGTGGTAATATTTGAAAACAAATGGTTCTGTATTGTGCCAGTCATTCTTACTATGCTCTTTTCCCAAACGCTTTGTTTTACAAGTAAATGTCTATACTGGCTTGTGTTTTTGTTTGTTTGTTTGCTTGCTTGCTTGTTTGTTTTATCAACTTGAAACAAGCTAGAGTCTTCTGAAAGGAGATGGCACCACCCCTGAGCAGGTGGTCCTGAATTGTCTAGGAGAGGAGACTGAGCAAGTCATGAGAACCAGTTCAGCAAGCAGAATTTCTCCATGGATTCTATATCAGTTCCAGCCTCTAGGTTCTTACCTTAAGGTCCTGACCTTACTTCCCTCAGTGATGGAGTATGACCTGAAAGCAAGAAGATGACATAAATCCTTTCCTACCCACATGTCTTTCGATCATTGTATTTTATCAAAGCAATAGGAAACCTCACTAAAACAAGGTCCAACATTAAATTTTGCTTTTGTCAGAAATAGGAAAATAGCCTATATCCAGTGGAATAATTCATATAAGCTTACCATATAAAAGATTCAGAGCTCTGAGGAATAGGCATGAAGCATGTAGCCATGTTTGGCTCAGTCCCCATTATGTGATGCAGATATGCACACACATGTCTGTAGTATGAAGGAATCTGTTGAAAGAGTTGGGAGAGAAACAGAGAAAAGAACATCTGAGACAAAACCTTGAGGCATGAATGTTTGAGATAGAAGGGTGGAGATGGGGGAAAAAGAAGTTCATTATGTAAGAAAAAAGCAGTCAACATTTGGGGGGAACTTGAGCTTTGAGATCATGTATGCTGTTGCAGTAAAAAACGCAGCTGGAGACGTACCCATAGATTGAATTGTGAGGGACACTTAGATGGCCTCCCAAGACTGGCTTGTGTGGTAATGGGAGTACTCAGAAGTGTTTAGACAGAAGAAAAGAGGTGGAATTCACGGTAACAGGCATCATGTCTTTCTGGTTCCCCATCATTCACATGAGACCACAGAAAGGAACCAAGTTTATGGATCTGATGCAATGAATGTTCAAACACCAGGACTTGGTTTCTGTTCCTTAGTTGAAACCATTTTGAAGGGTAGGTCCCAAACAAGGTTCGTTTGTTCCTGGGAGCCTGTTGAAAATATAGATGCCTGGGTTCTGTACCTTTGAGGCACTGATTAAGTAGATCTGGGCTGAGAGCTGGGAGTAGCTCTTTTTCTATCCGGATAGCTAACTCTAATAATCACTGACTCACACTGTTCTAATAGGTCCACTGGAAGTGCTTCTAGCAATAGAAAGTACTTTGTTGAGAACTATTTTGTTAGATCCCCAAAGAAGGTATATGTTGTTAATTCTCTGGAGAAGCAGATCCAATAAAGCTTGTGTGTGTGTGTGTGTGTGTGTGTGTGTGTGTGTGTGTGTGTGTGCGCGCGCGCACGCGCTCACGTGCGTGTGGCAGAGAGAGAGAAAGTGGGGGAAGTTGGTGGGTCTGTGGGTCTGTGGGTTTGTGCATTGGGGGGAATAAGATCCATTGTCAGGAATTGGCTCCTATAATTTTGGAAATATACATATCTCCAGATCTGTGGTAAATGACACACACAGACACACACACACACACACACACACACACACACACACCTCAATGCTAATGCTTTAGTTCTGGTTTCTCTCTGAAAGGTTGGTGTGACAAATTCTGATCTAAAAACCACAAGTTTGAGACCAGTAAGAGCTGATGGTTGAGTTTGAAAGCAGGAAAAGATGATAACCCAGCTCAAGCAGAAAGATAGCAAGAAATGTCGCCTTAGTCAGCCTTTGCGTGTTTCTTTAGGCCTCTCTGTCTTACTGGCAAAGGCCCATGCTTTCCTCAATCTAGGGATCCTTACAGAGTACTCAGAACAACCAGATATTTTGATATCCCAGGGCCCAGTCAAGTTGACATGTAACATTAACACAAGATGATAAAGATGTCATTATCATAGTGGTTCCCAACCAAACAATGGTAGCCAGAATCACTGTTAGGTGGATCCTGATGATGCCATAAGAAGTAGCTACCTGGTGTGTTTGCAGCTGAACACATGAAACGAGCAGAGCTACATAGATGTTTGGAACATTGTAAGTATTTTTCTCATCTCTTATTTCACACATAACTCAGCTGGGTATTGGAAAAACACTGCATTTTTGCCTTCCATTTTTGATATGGGTCATTAAAGGTACAGAGACGTAAGCTCACTTGTCCAAAAAGAATCACAGCAACTGGGCTCAGCCGCACCCAGAGCTCCCGATCTGATCTTTCTACCGCATTCCAGTTCATTGCCTATTTATTATTGGCAAAAAAAAAAAAAAATGTCCACCACTTTCTGTCTCCCTCGCCTGACCATTAGCAATTTTCTGATCTTGTTGCTATATCTAAATATAGAGAAGGTACAAATTAACAGGCAACTCTAAGAGATATATTTGTACTTAATGCTACTAACAGGCAACATAATTACAAGAGAGGTGAGAGCATTGCTTGACAAACAAATTAATAATCAAAAAAAGTCCCATGCCACTCTTGAGTATAAATTATACCACAGAAGGCAAGAAGAGGCTGTGCTTGACAGTTGTGGGATAACAACCCTGAAATATATCTGCATTATGTGAGGGGTTTGGAGGTCTGTTTTAGGGATGTAGTTAGAGACTATGCTAATCAACTGCCTAATGTTCATATTTTTTGCAGGATGCATCCTTAGTTCTTTCCAGGCCAAGTTTCAATTCCACTGCTGAAAACTGCTTAGGTCTATGTGAGGGGTCTCATTAATTTACATGTTTGAAACAGTCAAACTTGTCCAGGACATTGGAAGTTGTTAGATTAGTATAGAGTGTTTTTAATCTCATAATACTTTAATAAACTGATATGAACTGGCTTACAAAAATTATCATTTACCTTTGTCCTGAGCTTCACAGTTCATTCATTTGACAGTCTGCTGAAGGTGATCTTCAGCGAGAGCTGAAGTTAGTGGTGGAAACTCTAATCCTGGTCCCAGCGGCTCAGCACTTGGGGGTTCTCAACACTGGCTGTATGTTAGATCACTGATGAAAATTTAAAGACAGCAATATCCAGATCCCAACTCAGAGAACTGCATTTGTCTGGTCTGGGAATGGGCCAGGCATCAGTACTTTCTAGAAGCTTCCCAGGGTGTGTTACCATGCAAGTCCATCAGCTGCTAACAGATCCAGTTGTACAGTTAGATGCAGTACAAGATTTTAAGGACAAGATGGGAAATGTGTGTTTCTGGCCATGGAATGGGTATAATTTTGCCTTCTTACCTTGTAGGAGCTATTAAACTTGAAGACATTATAGACATATAAAGTTGTTTATATTTTAAGTTTGGAATAATGCTTCATTGTGCTACTTGGTTTCTATTTTGAAGGGTGACAGCTGAGCAGAGAAGGAAAAAGAAATGCACAGGCAAACGCACACACACGTACACACATGTACACACACGCACATACACACACTCACACACACACCCCACAAAAGTGCTTGAGGAAAAGATCTGTGTCTTCAGAGATTGTGGGGTGCTTTGGTTAGACTGATGTGCTGAGTGTGTGAATTTAGTTACTTTTTTCCTAACAAGTTCATCGGCTATTCAGGGAAATAAATCATGAATGACAATGATGATGGTGGTCATAGAAATAATGACAGAAACTCTAACAAGCTACTAAGATAAAACAGAAGTAAAATTCCAAAGTTGTGTCATGCAGATATTTAGAGAAAATGGCCCATTTTGGGAGAGTTGGGAGGGAGGATATGAGCTATGAGAATTTCTACCTGGAGAATTCTTGAAAGTCCCCTGCTGAGAACAAGGGAAGAGAGAAAGGACCTTAGGTCCTCATACCCTGTGGTCCAGAGATAGGTTGAGGATTTCTCTTACCCACAAGCCTGGAGGAAAAGGCCTCATCTGTGCTTCCTACAGTTGGGCAAAAGCAGAAAACTCTGATGTGATCTCTCCCCTTAGGGATGTAGGGAGAAGGAGTGAGCGACATTTTGATAACTAGACTTTAAGAACAGTGTGGTCCCTGTCCTTTATTCTTCTCGTTTGTCCTTTTTTCATTCCTTTAAAAGGCGAAAGCTGAGCTAGTGAAATGGTTATCACCAGCAGTATTTACCGCCATCCCAAGTTCCTGACATCCCGAGTTCCATCTTTGGGACCCGTATTCTGGAAGGAGGGAAATTCTCAAGCCATCTGACTTCTGACACACTGTGGCATGGGTGTCCCCCACCCCATGCATGCCCACACATTCTCACACACATAAATAAATATAATAAAGAAATGTTTTAAATGTACAAGCCACACTCAACATCATGGCTTATAGTTTACTGGTCCCCAGTCTAGAGGAGAAATGGCCTGACCCTTTAGGCTGGGAGTCTGTTCTGGGAATCAGCCCATACTCCAGAGTAGATGAACTGCCTTAGGGCAGGGCCACATGGGAGAATTGGGAGCTTTCCTTGTGTTCTCTAGGACAAAAGTGGCAGAGGGACCTCAGAAGGAAAACATGACTGGATTTCTAAGGATGAGGAAGTCACAAGTTCCCACTTGGGACAGGGAGCCATAGGCAGGGACACTTGTGAAGGGGACCATTAGTAATTAGTGTCTTAATTGTAAACAAAGAAGGGGCAATGGTGCCAAGCTAGCCTTTTCTGAGATAAACAGGATGTCTGGTCAGACCACCCCAAAAGGATCAAGGAAGCTGGAATCCAGAAGCCTCCTTGGAAAAGAGCCTCTAAAATGACACAGTCCCCTTTGTAATCCACCAGCTACATGTGACTACTGAATACTTGAAGGCCGGTGTCTAGCTACAAGTGTTAAAGACAGTAAAAAAGAGAAGGCATCCAATAGATATTCTTACGGTGGTTATATGTTCAATGATATTGCTTTGACTATCGTGCTCGATGTTTTCATTGGTTTGAAAAATACCTGAAGAAACAACTCAAGGGAGGAAAGGTTATTTCAGCTCATGGTCTTATAAGTCTCAGTCCATCATGGCTGTCATCACCATGGCCAGGAAGCCAAGAGACATAAATACTGCACTGTTGGGCTTCTCTCTTTTCGCATATTCCTGATGAAGTCCATTTCTTGGGGAAAATAGCTGAGTTTGTCTTGATTAAATGCCACTGCCGCCAAGGCGGCCACGGCTGCTGTCCTTATGGAACATTCCACTGCATTCTTATGAGTATCTCTGTTCTCAGTTAATGGTCTAGTGAAGAAGCTAAAATGTATTGAAGTTCCTTGCAGGAATCCCGGAGTTAATGGCCGGTTAAAAGAAAGAGAAGAAAGTTATTTTAGGTGTTAATGGCCATGGCTTCCCGTAGAAGTGGTAGTTAAGCACTTCCTTGAAGACAGAGGATAAAAGGCAAGGCTCCCTGTTATGTGGGGTAGCTCAGGTTTAGGCTGCCTGGGCTGTGGGTGGACGCGTCCTGTGCTGATAAATCAGAGTCCACCAAGGTCTATGGCTCCTGTAGGACATCAAGGGGACATTGAGAGCTTGTGAAGGGCTTTTCATGAACTTCAGAAGGTATTCACTGTTCTTAAAAGAAAAGTAACTGGAAAACACTAAAAAAAAAAAAAAAGCAGTGAGATTTGACAGCTTTTTGAGGGTTGATATTTGAAATCAGCTTGGATTTAAGATGATAGAATCATTGCCTTTAAGATTGAGATTAACTGCTGTAGTCGCTCAGTATAGCGATTCAGGCTTTACTTGTAGGACAGCGGACCTGCATACAGCATCCCAGATTCTTTTTTGTATGTATGTATGTTTGTATGTATGTATGTATGTATGTATGTATCTATCTATCTATCTATCTATCTATCTATCTATCTCTATGTATGTATGTATGTATGTATCTATGTATGTATGTATGTATGTATCTATCTATCTATCTATCTATCTATCTATCTATCTATCTATCTATCTATCTATCTATCTATCATCTATCTATTTATCCAATATATCAACTGTAGTTTCCCCTCCCTCCCTTTCTGCCATGCTCCTCCCCCCCTTTCAGAAAAGAGTAGGCCTCCCATGGATATCAGGCAGCCACTGAGTATCAAGCTGCATTAAGGCTGAACAAAGTAAGCCAGTAGGAGGAAAGGGTCCCAGAAGCAGGTAACAGGAGACAGCCCCTGCTCCCACTGTTATGGGTCCCACAAGAAGATCCAGCTGCACAGCTGTAACGTGTGTGCAGAGGCATCCCAGACTCTTACTTGCTTGTTTCTACTGATAGAGACCATTCTACTTAGCAAGAACGTTAAGAATATTCAGAAGTGATACGGCAGGGGTAAGAAAATGGGCTGAGTATCAGAAAGGCCTGGGATCAAACGGACCTTACTAGTTATGTGATATTGGATAAGTCATCCTCCAGGGTTTCAGATTTCTTATTTACAAAATGTAGGCAATATTTCCTACCCTCATGACCTCTTTTTGTACACACCCATAATATATATATATATATATATATATATATATATATATATATATACACACACATACATAGACACATGCATCCATCCATCCATACAAATATATATTATAAAGAAACGTCATAAGGAATGTCTCTGACTTAGTATAATCATTTAGTAAATGGTAATTTATAGTACATAGCAAATAAATATTAATTTATGTTCTTCCTCCTGGCCTAAATATTTTCTTGCCTTCTGGGTTGACAAATGTACCATATTATTGATGAGGTAAAAGCTATTAATAAAGCTATAAACACAAAAGCCCCATTTTATTCGTTTTCTATTTTCTAAATTTAATGCCTAATGTTATAACTGTGAAATTATGAGCATTTATTGCAGTGGTGAATAGGGCCTTTGTAGCTGGCCAAAGGAACTTTCTCATAATTTAAAAATAAATAAAATATGAATTGCCACAGCAGTCTGAATCACCATTCATTTTTTTGGCCCCTGGAATGACCTGAGACATTTTAGCATCTTAGACTATTAGAGCCAGGAGTCGTCTTAGAAATCGCCATACCAGGGCCACTCATTTTATAGATGAAAAAAACTGAGGCCCAGAGAAATCATATGAGTTAGTCTAGGTCACACTGCTAGTTTGTGGTATGCCTGAGTCTAAACATTGGTCTCTTAACTCCAGATCTTTTCATCCTGTCACGTTGCCTCTCCAGAGAATAAAGTTATTGACATATGGCACAATAATGTCCTGCTGCATGTTCAAGTCGTTAGTGATGCAACTGGCATTTTTCTCTTTCATGCACCATCTCTTATCATGCATCTTACCCACACAGCACAGCAGGATTTGGGATTTCTCAGAGAAAGAGTAGCAAGCGTCTAAAAGGAAGGAGCACCCGCGTGGGTTAGAAAACCAGAAATGTGATTACAGAAACAGTTAACAGCATTTGCTTCCCTTCCTCCCCTCAGCACCCCCAAAAAGTGATTGGTGAAAATTTAAACAGAGACTGATGCCTAGCGAAAAGCATGTTAGCATATTTGCAAAGATACATTGGCTCAGATGTTCTGGGACACGTTTTGCCTCTCTTAATGCAACAAGCAGCTGCAGGGGAAAGACCCTGTGTTCATTCAACCCCCAGGCCATCTCAGCCCTTAAATTTCTGAGCACGATGAAAATGTAATCAGTAAGAAAGGTTGGGAAGCTGGGAAGCTACTTCCATATATGTGTCTCTAGACCCAACAAGAGGGTGGGCGCTGGGAATGGCAGTTTGAGATGATGAAGCCTTTCTGAATTCAGTCCTTCTTCACACATTCACCCACCACATGCTAGTTACAGCCGATATCATAAACCACATCCGTCCCACTCATTTAGCCACTCAACAATCATGCCATATGCTTGCAAGATGTGAGAGCGTAGGTCCCACGTCCCTTAGCCATTTGTTGCGCTTTTATCTGTTCACTCTGTAAATATTTCAGAAGCTCCCTGTGCCAGGTGCGCTGCTCCACAGTGCACATCAACACTTTCAGCCTTTCTGTCTAAGACAACCGGAAACAAGACTCTGTCCTCTCAAGCCCTGGTGGACCTCCCTCCAACTCCATTGCTCTCCCTAAATTCAGAAGAAGGTACTGTCAGCGCAGCTGTCGACTAGATTGAAAAGCAGCTTCGTGCTAAGCAGAGACAGTGTTCTAAACTGGAATTTGTGGCTGGCTTAGCGCATATCCGTGCCTGTTTATTTGAAAACTGTCTTTATCATTCATTTACTTTCCCCCACCAAGTAGATGGCAAATCCCGTTAGCATAGATACCCTGTCCTTCTTATCTCTATGTCTCCCCTCCCCAAGACCAGCCCTAGGATATTTTTCATGATTCTTACTCTGTTTTTCTTGTCTTTCTTTCCCTCATTTTCCTTCTTTATCTTTCTTCCTTCCTCTCTCCATCCTTTCTTGATTTTCCTCTTCCTTCTATCTTTTGCACTTCTCCTCTCTCATTTTTCTTTCCTAAATATACCCCCTGTCTTTGTGCACTGTAGTAGGATCTGTGGATTCTGCAACCCCTTGACTTTACAGAACTTAAAGCTGAGAGACAGAAGAGAGAGCTGTGGCCCATAAGACAACACAGTACTAGCTGGTGAGTGGTGAGCACTGGCTATAAGGAAGTTCAAAGATAGACTCAAAGTTGAGCTGGAATGGGGTAAAATGGTTTGTAACCAAATGTTCAACAGTGAGTGTTTGTCACCCCTTCCCCCTAGTCGAGGCCTGCTGAAAGAGAGGCTGGTCTATGCAGAGAGCATGGTTGCAGCAAGGTCATTGTCTTAAACACTTTCTATGACAAAATTCTCTGACACAATCATGTTAAGGGACAGAGGTCTTATTTTGGCTTACAGCCCAAGGATTCAGTTCGTCAAGAGGATGTCCTGGTATCGTGGACTTCAGGCAGCTGATGGCTTTGCAACCACTGCCGGGAAGCAGAGTGTGATGGGTGAATATGGCTGGCTATTCAGCCCGTTTTTCCCCCTTATGTACAGCCCAGGATCCAAACATTCTTCTTTTAGGATGGTTCTTTTCACTTCGATGGACTTAATCGAGATAATTCCTCTTAACCGTGGCCATAGGCTAACCTAATCTACGTAGTCCCTCACGGGACTATCCAGAGACGAGCTTCCTTGTTGACTCTAGGACCTGTCAAGATGACATCAACACTCACCATCACACAATCACATCCACAGAGGTGTGAACTGGGAGGGGGCAGTTATGACTGTACATCATAGCTAGAGTCTCAACTATCAGCTAGAGTTGATATTTATTTCTAGACCCCTGGTCTTTCTTGACCACCTGTATCTTCGAGATCTCAATATCCAGGCAAATGTACATTTGGAATCCCAGGGTCTATAAGCCAGTAATTCTATGTGAAAAGTTTCTGCACCCCGATAAACCTCTCTGCCAATGCAATAATCTAAATCAGACCAAGTCAAACCAAATTAGAAAAAGTCCAGGTTTAATGGATACCAACACTCTCTTGTGGCCTTCCAGCCCCTGAGAGATGAGACCAGGAAGGAAGACCGGAAAACCATATGTTTGTTCTCTGGAGGGGGGCAGTTTAAATACCCTGTGGGAGTGGTCTTAAGCATCTCTGGGGAGAGGTCATCATTTGGCAGACTTTCTTGGAGGTGGAGTCTGGACTGAGGCAACTCCCGGGGTAGGGGACTTGGGATGGAACTTCCATGCAAATATTCCAGATCCTTTGGGTACATGGATGCCAGGGGCTAGAGTGACACTTCCAACCAAACATCTGAGACTCTTTGGTATAGGGGTGCTGGCTCAAGTCTGGCTACTTCCTGTGGGCATGGGGTAACTTGGGAGAGAGGAGAATTGGGAGTTGGTGGGCCCATGCTCAGAAGGAGGTGTGACTTGAGAGGCATCTGGTTATCTTCTATCCTGGAGACATCAGGCATCTGTTTCTTGAGGGAGAAGAGAAGGCAGGTAGCTAGGAGAAAAAAATAGATTGTTATTACTGGCCCTATTAATAGGGATAGTCATGGGAAGAGTCTTTAACTACCAGAAAGAATGGGACAGAGAACTGCCCTGGTTGTACAGGAGAGGCATTGGTGAATATGCAAGACACGAGAGCAGATATGCCCTTTAAAATCAGATTTTAGTTGTTGGGTAGGTGTCCATTTGAGCCAGGAGAGGTGGTACCAATGGTGAAGTCCCAGGAGCTGGTGCAGGTGCTGGCGTTATCTAGAAAGCCCTCTGTAAGTTGGTCTTGGTCCAGACAGCAGGAGTGACCTATAAAATATACTTGAAAATGGATGGGATTAAACAGAGGCTCTGGAGACTGTTAGTTTTTAACCAGACCAGATTTTGGATAAAGCAGCACAAGTTTTTCATCAGTAAAAGTGGACATTCTTGAAAGGCAAGAAAGGTGAACAAGATCACTATCCTCTCCTGGAAAGGGAGTGGAGGGTTGTGAGGGTGTCTGGGAAGAGAAAGCTTGTTACTAGGCAACCGGGCCCAAGATTTGGAATTGCAGAGTTCTCTAAGATCTGTGGATCTTTGGACAGGTAAGGTACAGAAAGGTGGGCACCCGGAGCATAAGTCAGCTACTGAAGGAATTACCAGAAGGAAAAAGAGAAGGTGGGGAAGATATACGGAAGAGAAAGAGGAAAAGAGGGAGGGAGGCAGAGAAGGAGACAGACAGAGAGCAGAATGCAAGCAAAAAGAAGGACCTGGGTATTGCTTTAGGGTACAGAAGCCCAGTACCCAGTACAAACTGACTCTATGATCAATTTCCTATGCATTCAATTGTGGTCATTCTTCTGAGCTTGGTTTTGACATATGAGAATGACTTAATAATGTATTATAATGGGACTTAATGTGCCAGGCACGGTGGCAAACAGAACTTTGACCACCATTTCAAGATCTGGTTGAGACAAGAATGGGAAAGCAGCTAGGAAGAGCATGGGACTAAGCCACTCCCTGGGCGCTGCTGAACTAAGCAACCTAGAGAGCCACTTGACAGGAGCTTAGCCAGGGCACTGGCAAAGCCCGTTCACTGACAATCACGATGGGGTCTCGGAGCTGGGAACCAAGGTGAAACCTAATACCAAGGTGTGAGTTCTAACTCTGTGCTAGCCTTACACTGTGAAATCCGGAGCTACTAGAGCCCCGAAGGTCCCCTCCTTCACCAGTCCTACCAGTGGGGTTGCCACAACACACAAACCTCCAACTGGGAGCCTGTCATTAAGGTAACTACAGCAGAAGAGGCCATAAGCACTCATGGAGCAGCGCAGCACCTGCCCCAACATACACTGGTTCTTCACCCCCCCACACACACACTTTAACTTTCAAGTTGATCCCGGGTAGCAGGTGGCACAACCACAGCTTAGAAACGGTGCTACAGAGGCCAGCGGAGGCTGGGTGATTTCCCCAGCAAGACCAAGGTTCGAACTCAAGTCTGTCCAGCTGTAGGGCTCCTTCTTCCTTTAAGTTTGCAATAGGAGAGGCAAATGGAGTTGAGGCAGTCAGGGTGTCAGCTCTGTATGGCACATGCCGGAGCATACACAGACTTGGAAGTGGGGCAGTGTTTGGAGGACCCACTGCTGCCACGCACCCAGGCTCCTTTCGTTCTCTGGGATCAGGTCCTGCCTTGGCACAGGTGGAAGTGCTGCACAGGTGGCAGAGCTGCTTGCCAAGGACAGAGTAATGGGTTTCCAGCATGGGCGTTTTAATAGTCTGTGTCTAATTGCACAGCCCTTGTGCTGATGAGACATTTGTCATGGGCTTTCAGCCAAAGTGAGATCCAGGTGTCATTCTGGGTATCCTTGATCAGAAGTGCTCAAAGAGAAAGTATGGCTCAGAAGGCCACCTCCGTGCAAGGATCCACAAGCAGAAGACCAGGAGGGGCATACTGAGAGAGACAGTGAAGGAATAGGCCGGCCTCCCATTGTGCTGCTGCCGGTGCTGCCACTGTGAGCTTGGGCAGGTGATTCAATCTTCCATAGCCTTATCTTCGTGATCTGTGAATAAGAGGAAATCCTAATACATTGACTGAGGTGTGACTTAAAGATGTCAACTTTGTACAAACTGCCCAGCACAGAGACTGGTGTGCAGGAGGTCTGGGTTAAGGGAGTTCCTTCTATTGCTTATTAAGCATCCCTTACCCATCTTAAGCTTAGTGAAGACGGGAGCTATGTCTACCTTGTTCATTGCTGTGTTCTCATTTCTGGCACTGTATCTGAACATAGCTAATAGTTTTAGGTGGATGATGAGGAACTATTTTACAGTTGGGTCTGACAGACATGGTGGTTGCCTGGCAAATGACAGTAGACACAGTTAGTGTGAGCAAGTCACAGAGATGCTGCCGTTTACTAAATGAGGATGACAGGCCAAGGAGGGTTTTAATAGCTTACATAAAAATTGTGCATAGCTTGTTCAAAGGAAAGGAGGTCAGCCATGCTGATTTCCTCAGTATCATCCAAGTGGCTATGGGCATCAGAGACAACCACACTGACCCAGGATAACTAAAACCATAGGTCACCAACTTAAAGCCACAGGTCACTAGCTCTAGCACATATTCTTTTCCCTCCCTTCCTCCCTCCCTCCCCTCTCCCTTTCTCTCTCTCTCTCTCTCTCTCTCTCTCTCTTTTCTTTCTTTCTCTTTTTGGAGAGGAGAGGTATTGAGACAGAGTCTCACTATGTAGACATGAATGTTCTGGAACTTACTATGTAGATCAGGCTGGCATCGAACTCATGGAGATCTGCCTGCCTCTTCCTTCCAAATGCTCAAATGCTGAGATTAAAGATGTGCACCACCATACCTGGTACAACCTTTTACTGATAAATCACATTTGACTAGAATTTAGCCATTCCCAATAATTTGTGTGTTGTCTAAGCTACTTTCATGCTATAAATTCGGAATAGTTTTTTTTTTTAAAAAAAAAAAGTCATACGATTAGTAAAGACTATCATATAGCCCTTTATTAAAAGAAGAACAAAGCCTCTTTGGGAACCTGACTTGAACACTAATGAGCTCTCCTATTGTGGCAAGTAAGATGAAACATGGTTCCTTGGCTCAAGGGTAAATACCTGGGTATTCATCTCATTCATCTTCCCCATCCCCAGTACTCTGACATCCCCCCATCCCCAGTACTCTGACATCCCCCCATCCCCAGTACTCTGACATCTCCCCCATCCCCAGTACTCTGACATCTTCCCCATCCCCAGTACTCTGACCCCCGGCTCCACCATGCTGTTTGTGCCCTTCATTGTTGTAAGATGACAACAGCAACCAGATCTCTGTTATATCTGGGAATGATACATATTAATTCAGAGGAAGACCCCGCCTTTTTTTCTGGTGTCCTTCTTACAGGAACATCACATTAGCCACTGTGTATCTCTTACTCTGGGCTCAATCTAGCCTCAGTCCCATGCTCTGGCAAAGGAGTCAGTATTAATGACCTGACTTTGAACTTATGAGGCTCAAGCCTGGACATACATTAGAATGGCCCCAAGACTTTTGAAAACAGAATCTGCGTAAAACCTAGTTATCAGACTTTTTAAAAGCATCCATGTGATTCTAATGTTCAGCCAAGAGGACACAGCCACTGAAATCAATTAACCATTTGGGGGACACTTAGATACTGCAAGCATGCTCATCATGACTGGTCCAGTTCAGGAAGAAAACAGTAGACAGCAACCATGCAGAGTAGGCTCCTGCTTAGGACATGATCATTGTGGGGAGTCTTGGCAGCTGGCTGGACTAGTCAAAATATTTAATCAGCGAAGGCCAAAATCAAACCATCAAAAACATAAATTGTGACCAGCTAGGAAAATCATAATCAGTGCCATAAAACAGAACTATGTGTCAGATCTAGGGGTGCAAATAGAAAGAAGGGATAGGAAAATGTTCCAAGTATGAGGGTGTATAAGCAAAGGGAGATTGGGAACAAGGGTCGGGAGTGGGGACAAGGGTGAGACATTTGGATATAGGGAACAAAGTGCTGAGATGTGATGCTTGGCTTTCCTGAAGAGGAGGTGGTTGCTTTGTAAGCCCAAGGGCCATGTGAGACCATAGTGGCCAAGGCACACATGCCCCCATCTTAGGCCTATGGGCTCCATTTGGCATTGTTCAGACTGGCAGAGCTAAAGCCAAATGTATAAACAGGGAGCTGCCTCTGACTGCTTCTTTCTGGGCTCTGTTTTTCTTGCCAGAGACACAAAAGGAGTCTGTAGCTTTGTTGATTAGAAAGTATCAAACCCCAGAGGCTCAGGGGGGCTGGCTTTGTACAAGCTGGGCCACCACGAAAGTGTTTAAGTTACTCCCTAGTGACCACTGTTGCCATGTCCCTGTGCCTCCATTCTTTTGTCCCCTTTCTCTCGGTGCCAGGCCCAACACTGTCAGCCTTCCTGTCACTTGCTTCCCTCATTCAATGGTTCCACTGTCATCCACTCGCTCATATTAAGTCACTTGGCCACTCAATAGATGTTCAGAGAGTGTCCTCCGAATGCTTGGCACACCATGCTCTACCCTGAAGGCCTGCGGAGGTAGACCTTTAAATCCACTGCCAGCAGACCCACTGGGAAGACAGAGAGAGAGAGAGAGAGAGAGAGAGAGAGAGAGAGAGAGAG
>NC_022016.1:71173133-71180478 GCF_000317375.1 Microtus ochrogaster
GTAAAACCTAAGTATGGGGCAAGATATAGTTGCAACATGACCTTTCCAACTCTGAATCTAGGTGGTGCGGGTAGGGAAGAATGCAGACCCAGGGACCACATCTGATCCTGCCATCTCTGATCTAAAACGCCCAAGTCTATGAAGTCAGCCTCCTGGGCTGGGTAATAGCCCAGCCATGACAGCTCAGTCACCTATGGGATCTCTGGGGGATAAACACCTGCAGCATTTGATGTAAAACTCGATCGCGTAACCCCAGACAAAGAGAGGTCTCTCGTAAGTATTGCATTATTCTTTCCCTTGCTCTGCCCATGAAACTCACGATGACCCTCAAGAATCTGAAATTGAAAGCGAGCTCCCCTTCTACTTCTCCTGACAGGGTAGAAATAGTACAAGCCTTAGGTCAGACAGCTTATTTCAGAGTGGGGCTTTCCTTGTTCACTGGGTCTTGGCCTTCAGCACATTTCTTAGCTTCTCTGAGCTTGTTTCCTTTTCCTTGTTTTGGAGCAGAAATAAGGCAGCACCGTCTACTTGTGAGCATGTCATGGGACTAACGCATACTTGGTACTTGTTATGTTTAGAGGCCTGGTACATCATCTTCATGACCGTGTCAGATGCAATAGTTGGGCTTATTAATCGTGCCATTACCAGTGATGAGCTAGTCAATGCTCACACTTAGACATCTCTTTGAAAAAGGAAATAGGGGACCAGCAGAAAGAAAAATAACCATACTCTGTAAGTGTGCCCATTTCTGCAGCGCGATGGCGCCCACTCTGAATGACTCTAAGCTAGGATGCCACCGGATGAGGGGCTAAGGAGTAGCAGGCAAAGTCATCTCTGTTTCCATGAGTCTGTTCCAGCACACCATTGATTAGTATTAATGTCATTCAAGTAAAGCAGGCCACAACGGAGCAGAAGCAGGATAGATCTGGCGTGGAGACAGCCACCCAGATGTTGTCAGAAGGAGTCTCTGCCAGACAGTGCCTGGCACTACTGTCTGCCAGACTCTTTGCTGGGCGTGATCTCTGGGCGGTTAATGAGTCAATACCTTGGCTAGGTATTGAGTAGGGTAGTTCTCGTGAAAGGAAGAAGCTCAAGGGAGCCTTCGGTGTATGTCCTTGTGTCACCTGTCCGACCTCCCATCGGGGATTGGATCCTTTGCTAACTCTATACTTGGGGTCCCTGCTGCTTCTCTGAGGTGAAATGAATAATGGCAGCTCCGCCACACAAGTTCACTTGGGAGCTTCCCCGCTCATTTATTATTTGGCCCTCACAGCAGGGTACTGTTCCCTCCATGTATGAGAAAAACAAATAGAATCTCTATTACACAGGGTAATTTAACAAAGGCCCCTGTAACAAATAATCCTCAAGTCCCGGTGGCTTCACAGGGTACAGTTTATTTTTCATAGCACAGTGTGAAGTGGTTTGGAGGTCTGTCCTCTTAGGGGTAACTCAGAAGAAATCTGTTGGCCCCCTGGCCCCTTAGGGAAGATGACAAATGAAGTCTTTTCATATGCTAAGAAAGAGAACAGCGAAGCCTCAGTCTCAGCCCACATCCAGGTCAGGCTGGTATTGGATAACTGCGGTCATTCCAGGTCTGGTTTCCGAACTCTCTACAGTCTCCCAACTGTCCCGTTCTTGCTTGTTAGTAGGTCCCTTTGTCCAGGCGTCTTCAGCAGACTGCTAGAGACAGGGCAAAGTTCCTGACATTCATTTGTTAAGGTTGTAGAATCTAGAAAGCTCAAGATTGAGACACTGGCACTGATGGTGTCTGACTCACTTCCTGGTTTGTAGATGGCCGCTGTCTCCTTGTATCCTCATGTGGAAGACAGCAGAGAGCCCGTCAAGTTCTCATGTCTCTTCTTACTAGAGCACAAATCGCATTCACGAAAGCCACTCCCTCATGGCCTAATCACCTTCCAAAGCCTCCATCTCATAACACCAGATTGGGGGTTGAGTATTGGCACATGAATTTGGAGGAGAGATAGAATCACTCAGTCTATACGGACTCTCAGATGAATGAACCTAGAAGAGATTTCTAAAGAGGCTAAGGAAGCAGCCTAAGTCCCGGAGTCTCTTCAGGGAGTAAAGGCCCGCCTGAGAGCTTTGCGGGCTAAGGATCTGGGATTTGCAGGTTGGTTTCTCTCAGCGTTGTAGTCAGTCATCCTGGTTTCATATGAATGGATCCAAAGATCTCTATTGTTCTCCATGCTCTGGACCTATGATATCAGTCCTCAGAGCAGACTGCAAGCTACCTGGGAATAGGCACTATCTGTGTGGTATCCATGTAGCCCATGATCTCTGTACAACCTTCTTAGATAAATAAGCAAGCAGCTGGTTAACTAAAATATATATGCTGCCTTGATGAGCATTCATTTTTATAAAAATATTTTTAAGACTAAAAATGGAGCTATCAGTACCTCCTGACAATTAAATATGAAGAGAATTATTTTAAAAATTTTCATACTGAGGTTACAAGTAGTTCCTCCCCCCCCCCATGTTAGTATTAATTGCTTGGGAATTGGTTGCTTAGAAAGATGTAGTGAGAAATTTTTGAGATTTTCTTTCCTCAGGGAGTGTAGAATGGGGAGGGAGCAGCTGATAGATTAGTAATGTCTGCAATAGACAAGGAGGGGGGAGGAGCACATGTGTGGTGTTTCTGTGAACCCTGCAGGGCTAGTACAAGTTGGAGCATCAGTAAACGTTAGTTGAGTCAAGTGGAATTTAAACATAGTCATTGTGCCTCTCTCCATTTTTAAGCAAATAATTGAAGTGGAGTATAAAGAAACCAAAATGGGATGTAGGGAAATTAACATGGAAATCATATTGCAGGCACTTGACAAACTAATTAAACTGGGAAATGCAGCTAGATTTTTTTTTTCCTGGTGCATAAACATTCTTCTACTTTTGCAACAAGGGGGTAAAAGAGACAAGTGTTCAAATTACACTTTTATGTGTGTGCTCTTCCAAGCATGTGCGGCGCTCTAAAGAAGGTTCTGTTGTGTTTGGAGGAGGAGAGTCTAATGGCTCTGAGGATTCTTGGAATTTTGTCAGAGATGTGCACTTTTCCCTGAATGAAGGAAGGCAAAGTAGAATGGTTCCCTCTGTGAGAAGAGGATGCAGCTGCTTTCTTGTCAAGTGCGTGGCCTGGGGCCTCAGTGCTTTCATGTCTAAGGTGGGACCAACCCTGCCCATCTTAGGGTTGCTGTGAGGATTGGAGGAGAGAATGGGCATGATAGAGTTCGTGTCTAAGTGTTCACACACTCTGGGTAGCGGTCATTAGCAGAGTCGGTGTTGGGGTTACATGCCTGCCTGCTGAGGCTGGAATTCTAGATCTGCTTTTCCGTAAGCTGGACAAATTCCCTTCTCTTTTCTGTCTGCCCCATCCCCCACCCAAAATAAAAAAAAATTTAAAAAATGAAGAAAATATCTGGGTGGTAGTGATGTATGCTTTTAATCCCAGCACTAGGGAGATAGAGGCAGGTAGACCTCTGTGAGTTTGAGGCTAGCATGGTCTACAGAGCAATTTCTCAGATAGCCAGAGGTGTTTTGCAGAGAAACTCTGTCTGAAAATAAAAGTGAGAAAATAATAACAGCAACCTTGGAGAGGTGTACTAGAAGCTAAGACTTGAAAGCCACAAGTCAGTCCAAAGTTGGCACAGTGACCGTGCTAGATATGATCTCACAAAAGGGAGTCCCCTCACTTGCTGTTGAGTTTCTTGGCAATATCACGCACTGTGAAGGGTGCTGCAGTGGGCCTAGGGGCAAGTAGAGCATGCTCATTTCTGTCAGGGCTTGTATGCCGCAGGGGTGGTAAACAGAGATGTGTACAGAATTTATTTCATTAAAAGAATTTAGAAATTTTTAAAAAGTCATTTCTTATAATACTCGATGATGGAGTACAAAGACACTGAAATCGGATATAAGGATATTATGTTCATGTATACTATATCTTTTTATCTTCCTCCCAACCCAATACCCTATATATACCATGTATCGTACCAATATCGTGGATTTTACAAAACAACATACATCTCATAAGCAAAAGGAATTCTTGTGATACATGTTCTCAGCAAACTGTCCCCACTCAGTGTACTTGCTCCAGGTTTCTTCTGAATTTGCATATCTGCAGCAAAACTGGGCATGAGCACTGTCCTGTTTGTAAAGGATTCTTCTGAAGGGTTGGTTCCATTGCCAGAAGATGGAGCAATGCCAAGCTAAGTGGTTAGTGTGAAGCTAAAGTAACAGAGTGGAACACACTTCAGAACAGCCGTGTTCTTATCTCCTAAGGAGCTGATCTGAATTTAGCTGATCAAAATCTTCCAAACTCAGTACCCATGTCTGCAAAGAGGAAAAATATACCTACCTGTATGAGGTGGAAAAGAGAATTTTATAGGCATTTCTGAGCATCATTTTTGGAACACATACAAATAAATACATATGGGTGTTCTTTAGTTGTTCCCAGTAATTGTTCAGTTATGTAGTTGGTACATGATGCTTAACACAATCAGTCCATATGGTAATGAATCATTCAGAACAATGTAAATCAGTAACCTGGCATGAATATTAGGAAATAAGGTAGTCAGAGTTGTGTAGCAATGAGCGGAAGAGTTGGGAGTGGGTTTAAACTCAGGTCTTTGAACCTCACGTACTGGACTTGGATATATTCAGTAAGGGCAGGTGTTTCAATGATGTTGGTGTCTCAGGCTGGCATAAAACTGAGCATTTCACTATATTTTACAGGTGAACAATACAGTTGATTTTCTTTGACTTTTGTTTTGTTTTGTTTTTTTTTGTTTTTCGAGACAGGGTTTCTCTGTGGTTTTGGAGCCTGTCCTGGAACTAGCTCTTGTAGACCAGGCTGGTCTCGAACTCACAGAGATCCTTTCTTTGACTTTTTAAAATAATAAACACAGCATGAGATAAGAGAAGTGCTACAGTCTTATCCCACATCCTCTTTCTGCCTCCTTCACTGGTTACCTTCTTCACATCCCATGCTCCGGAACTCCAACCTCTGCATTCCAGACTCATCCCTGTCTCTGCTGGTCTGGGCCCTGTGACTGTCCTTGCAGAGGTTGATCGCGGTGTGCCCCGCCCCTCCAGAACTGAGTCAACCGGTTTCTCCTCTGGAGCATCTTCTCCTCCTCCTACCACGTGGCCCTCTTTCCACCCTCTACCAAGCCTCCGTTATTTAGCCAACTTTTGCTTATTCCTTGTTCTACAAGCATTTTCATGATTGGCACAACCTAAGTAAGCAGTTGTGATTTTGCAGATGCTGCACCCAAGTGTGGCCGTTCTAAAATCCCACCTCAACTTCCTCCAAGCTGTGTGATCTTGTACAAGTTGCTGAAATAATCTGAGCGTCACTGTTCTTATCTACAAATGGGGAGGACCTGCCTCTTGGTGAAGAGGGGTTAGTGGGAACTCACTGCATGGTGATAGACCGACTGGAGGGGGCCTTTTTTTCTATTTCCCTCTCCTGAAGATCGAAGCTCTGCATGGCCCATGCCTTGATCCCATGCACAGCACCTGACACAGAAGAGGTGATTAGGTAATGTCATTTGTTCACTTATGAATTAATAATAGATGGAAGCATGAAAGATTGCAGTGTGGCCTGAAAACCTCCCCTCCTCCCAGTTCATGTCTGTGGTAAGCAGTAACCATACTCTGGATCCTTACTTAGCAGAGGACGTGTGCGTGCGTGTGTGTGTGTCTGTGTAGCGTGTACATGTGTTCATGTGTGTGGAGTGTGTGGAGGGCCCACATGCATGTGTTTGAGGAGGCTGATGGTCGCCTTCAGGCATTGCTGCTCAGGTGCTGTGCACATTGTCTTCTGAGAGTCTCTCACTGAGAGCTGAGGAAGCTTGCTGACTAGGTTTGACGGGTTAACTAATGAGCCCCAGGGATCTGCCTGTCTCCGTCTCTTAGTGCTGGGACTAAAAGCCAGCACTGTTGCTCTCACCGTTTCACATGGACGCTGGGGTTTGAACTCAGGTCCTCATGCTTGTGGCAGCAACTTTTGTGACTGAGCTATGCCCCGAAAACCCAGAGGACATTATTGATCAACTCTCCTTCCAGTCCATCCTGCAGCTGCCTCTGCTCGTTTACATGGCTCTCTGTTTTCAGTACTGTGGTATGCTGTGTTAGCCATAGGGCATCTGTTGTAAGGAGGACACCATACAGGACCTGGGGACCTTTGCCTCTGCGTTCCTCCCCCATCACCCACCCTTGGGCAGAAACACAAAGACACAGCAAATGTGCTGTAGGCCAGCGAGCTCTTTTCTTCCTATACTAAATTTGCTCTCCATCTATGGTTGAAAAAGTGAGAAAAAAGATTAATAAAGTACATGTTTAAGCTTGAAAGAATAATTAACAGGATGGTATATGTTTTAGCTGCAAAGCTGTCTTCATCTTTAGCATAAAGCAGAGCCTTCCTTCTAATCCTTCGGAGGATGAAAGATTGGCTGGAATGAAATTGGTTTTTTTTTCCTGCGCATCTCAAAGGCTTTTTAAAAAATGTTATCATTCTTAAAAATTACTATTTTCCAAATTTCAAGTAAGCTTTTAATCAGCCTCGTTGTGGGATCTGTCTTGTTTTTGGATTTGCCTATCATTTGATTAGCTGTTTGCCTGTGCGCTGATGAAAGGGGGCTTGGATCTGGGGGCCCGCGCTGGGCCAGCGCTGTCACTCAGTCCCTGCCAGGGCTGCAGTGGCAGCTGCTAACAGCCCACCGTGTGGAGACACAGACTGAGTGATTGGTGTACATAATAAACTAACATCTGTAAAGTGCATCTCCGCATGGGTGTCAGGGAAGCCGGAGACAAAGCCGAATGGCATCATTAGGGCCAGATTTAAGACTCCAATTTGTGCTGCATTTGCATAACAATGCGCGGGAGCCACCATTCACTGTTCCCTTTCAGGAGTCTCTGTTGGTTTCACCTTCCCCAGGCATTCCCCAGGGGCAGAAGGCAGGAGACGCCTGCAAAAGGGGCTCAGCTAGTCAGCGTGTCCTTCTTAAAAGGCAGGCTTCCCTGCCAGGTAAAGAGTCTCCAGCCACTTGAGTCCTGGGAGCTGCTTTGGACTGACCTCTGGTCTTTCTCGCGCCTGGTCATGAGCAGGGCAAGATCAAGCAAAGCTGTGGAGCTGGGTAGGGTGGTGGATGGCTTGGGATTGATCCCAGCAGCTCTTCAGGCTGGGCAGGGGGATTGCAAGAGGAAAGGCTACCTGAGTGACTTAGTAGTGAGCTTAAGGTTGGCCTGAGAAACTTAGTGAGATTCTGCCTCATCATAGATAGAAAACAAAAGACACAGAGGACCAGGGCTGGGAGCGGGGCATAGTAGTAGAGTA
>NC_022016.1:71180741-71181995 GCF_000317375.1 Microtus ochrogaster
GAGAGAGAGAGAGAGAGAGAGAGAGAGAGAGAGAGAGAGAGAGAGAGAGAGAGAGAGAGAAGCTTTGGTGTCAATAGCTAGAACCCACCTATGGCTTGGGCTGCCTTTATTAATTTCCTGGGGAGCTCCCTGGATCACCTCAGGAGCTCCAGTCTCACGGCCTCCACAGAGAGAGGCCCATGGTAAGAGCTGTTACTGAGAAACCAAGTGACAGAGGAGCCAACTGTCTTCTAAGGCTCGGGATCTTGTTCCCACCTCTTTCCTTTCCAATCCATTCAAGAACTCAGCAGTGTCACACAGTACATGCTGAGCGACTCTTCTGGGGCCCAAGCACTGGTGCCGAGGAGTTTCTGTTGGATGAAGCCTTTGAGTGCTTCCCATGAAGTTATCTATCCCGTCCTCAGCCCTGGCCAAGTGCCCTGGTCTTAGGCTCTGTGCCAGGGAGCACCAGGTATGGTTGCCACATCATCATGCTTCTTTTGGCTTCAGCCCTCCCAAGGCTCATTCATCATTATCTGGTTAAAAGGCAAAGGTATAAAGGACTAAGAGTTTTGGAAAAAAAATAATGGCTTATAGTAATGTTTAATTACAGAGCTGGGATATTTTGCTTTAAAAGACCCTAAGCTCCTGATGAACAGTCAGCTTAGCTGAGATCCAGGTTCGGGGGGCGGGGTGGGGGCAGTGATAGAGGTAGACATCCCCACATAGGCCTCTGAACTCCACATGCAGGATCAGTCTATGGCCTCCGGATGCAGCATCATTTTATGGCCTGCACATTCAACATTAGCCTATGGCCTTCACATGTAACATCAGCCCATGGCTGCTCAATGCAGCGTCAGCCTCTGGTTTCCACAGGCAACATCAGTTTATGGCTTTCATCTGCAACCTCAGTCTATGACCTCCACATGCAGCATCAGACCATGGCTTCCACATGCAACGGCTCCAGCCATTCCTGTCCTGTGAAACAGAGGGAACGGCTTCAGCACCCTAACTCTGCCAATAGCTACCTGTGTGACCTGGACTGGGGAAACAGGCTCAATAGCCACAGTCAGAAAATATTCATGTAATTATATACCAGGGGCCTAGGCTCCATTTAACAATGCACATTACTACTGACCTCAGTCAGGGGCTGCAAGAAATACATTTCTAAGTGTGGGAAAAGTCTTCAGAAGAGTGAACAGAAGATCTTGCCCTGGTATATGTGCAGATAGATGTTGTAATTGGAGCGGTGGGGCTGCGTCCCCAGCACTCTGG